>NW_027476102.1:2085000-2110000 GCF_051020955.1 Megalopta genalis
GTTAAGCAAGAATATCGTATTTTTAAAAAAATCTAATGATAGGATTTTTCAGAAAATTGAAAAAACCGTAAAATGTCAAGAGTAAAGTGCCCTTATTTTAAACAATGTATCGTTCTAAATGCTTAATCCCTATGTAAAAAAGTTATTTTAGCAGGAATATGTTATTGAAAAAAATTAGAAAAATTTATTTTAGCCGTAAATCGAAAATAATGGGGACACCGGAGCTGTTCGAAGCGCCGAGCGCGCCGCGTACGCCCGAATATTTTCAAAGTCCCAACGTACCGATCAAGAGTAAAGTACCATTTTCCTACATTAGATTTCGTTCTAAATGCTTAATCCCTATGTAAAAACGTTAGTTAAGCAAGAATATCGTATTTTTAAAAAAATCTAATGATAGGATTTTCCAGAAAATTGAAAAAACCGAAAAATGTCAAGAGTAAAGTGCCATTTTCTGACATTAGATTTCGTTCTAAATGCTTAATCCCTATGTAGAAACGTTAGTTAAGCAAGAATATCGTATTCTTAAAAAAATCTAATGATAGGATTTTTCAGAAAATTGAAAAAACCGTAAAATGTCAAGAGTAAAGTGCCCTTATTTTAAACAATGTATCGTTCTAAATGCTTAATCCCTATGTAAAAAAGTTATTTAAGCAAGAATATGTTATTGAATAAAATGAGAAAAATTTATTTTAGCCGTAAATCGAAAATAATGGATCGAGCGAATCGGTCGATTGCGCCGAGACGCGCTATGATGCAACAGACGAGCGATTGGAACGCCCGAATATTTTCAAAGTCCCAACGTACCGATCAAGAGTAAAGTACCATTTTCCTACATTAGATTTCGTTCTAAATGCTTAATCCCTATGTAAAAACGTTAGTTAAGCAAGAATATCGTATTTTTAAAAAAATCTAATGATAGGATTTTCCAGAAAATTGAAAAAACCGAAAAATGTCAAGAGTAAAGTGCCATTTTCTGACATTAGATTTCGTTCTAAATGCTTAATCCCTATGTAGAAACGTTAGTTAAGCAAGAATATCGTATTTTTAAAAAAATCTAATGATAGGATTTTTCAGAAAATTGAAAAAACCGTAAAATGTCAAGAGTAAAGTGCCCTTATTTTAAACAATGTATCGTTCTAAATGCTTAATCCCTATGTAAAAAAGTTATTTAAGCAGGAATATGTTATTGAATAAAATGAGAAAAATTTATTTTAGCCGTAAATCGAAAATAATGGATCGAGCGAATCGGTCGATTGCGCCGAGACGCGCTATGATGCAACAGACGAGCGATTGGAACGCCCGAATATTTTCAAAGTCCCAACGTACCGATCAAGAGTAAAGTACCATTTTCCTACATTAGATTTCGTTCTAAATGCTTAATCCCTATGTAAAAACGTTAGTTAAGCAAGAATATCGTATTTTTAAAAAAATCTAATGATAGGATTTCCCAGAAAATTGAAAAAACCGAAAAATGTCAAGAGTAAAGTGCCATTTTCTGACATTAGATTTCGTTCTAAATGCTTAATCCCTATGTAGAAACGTTAGTTAAGCAAGAATATCGTATTTTTAAAAAAATCTAATGATAGGATTTTTCAGAAAATTGAAAAAACCGTAAAATGTCAAGAGTAAAGTGCCCTTATTTTAAACAATGTATCGTTCTAAATGCTTAATCCATATGTAAAAAAGTTATTTAAGCAGGAATATGTTATTGAATAAAATGAGAAAAATTTATTTTAGCCGTAAATCGAAAATAATTGATCGAGCGAATCGGTCGATTGCGCCGAGACGCGCTATGATGCAACAGACGAGCGATTGGAACGCCCGAATATTTTCAAAGTCCCAACGTACCGATCAAGAGTAAAGTACCATTTTCCTACATTAGATTTCGTTCTAAATGCTTAATCCCTATGTAAAAACGTTAGTTAAGCAAGAATATCGTATTTTTAAAAAAATCTAATGATAGGATTTCCCAGAAAATTGAAAAAACCGAAAAATGTCAAGAGTAAAGTGCCATTTTCTGACATTAGATTTCGTTCTAAATGCTTAATCCCTATGTAGAAACGTTAGTTAAGCAAGAATATCGTATTTTTAAAAAAATCTAATGATAGGATTTTTCAGAAAATTGAAAAAACCGTAAAATGTCAAGAGTAAAGTGCCCTTATTTTAAACAATGTATCGTTCTAAATGCTTAATCCATATGTAAAAAAGTTATTTAAGCAGGAATATGTTATTGAATAAAATGAGAAAAATTTATTTTAGCCGTAAATCGAAAATAATTGATCGAGCGAATCGGTCGATTGCGCCGAGACGCGCTATGATGCAACAGACGAGCGATTGGAACGCCCGAATATTTTCAAAGTCCCAACGTACCGATCAAGAGTAAAGTACCATTTTCCTACATTAGATTTCGTTCTAAATGCTTAATCCCTATGTAAAAACGTTAGTTAAGCAAGAATATCGTATTTTTAAAAAAATCTAATGATAGGATTTTCCAGAAAATTGAAAAAACCGAAAAATGTCAAGAGTAAAGTGCCATTTTCTGACATTAGATTTCGTTCTAAATGCTTAATCCCTATGTAGAAACGTTAGTTAAGCAAGAATATCGTATTTTTAAAAAAATCTAATGATAGGATTTTTCAGAAAATTGAAAAAACCGTAAAATGTCAAGAGTAAAGTGCCCTTATTTTAAACAATGTATCGTTCTAAATGCTTAATCCCTATGTAAAAAAGTTATTTAAGCAGGAATATGTTATTGAATAAAATGAGAAAAATTTATTTTAGCCGTAAATCGAAAATAATGGATCGAGCGAATCGGTCGATTGCGCCGAGACGCGCTATGATGCAACAGACGAGCGATTGGAACGCCCGAATATTTTCAAAGTCCCAACGTACCGATCAAGAGTAAAGTACCATTTTCCTACATTAGATTTCGTTCTAAATGCTTAATCCCTATGTAAAAACGTTAGTTAAGCAAGAATATCGTATTTTTAAAAAAATCTAATGATAGGATTTCCCAGAAAATTGAAATAACCGTAAAATGTCAAGAGTAAAGTGCCATTTTCTGACATTAGATTTCGTTCTAAATGCTTAATCCCTATGTAGAAACGTTAGTTAAGCAAGAATATCGTATTTTTAAAAAAATCTAATGATAGGATTTTTCAGAAAATTGAAAAAACCGTAAAATGTCAAGAGTAAAGTGCCCTTATTTTAAACAATGTATCGTTCTAAATGCTTAATCCCTATGTAAAAAAGTTATTTTAGCAGGAATATGTTATTGAAAAAAATTAGAAAAATTTATTTTAGCCGTAAATCGAAAATAATGGGGACACCGGAGCTGTTCGAAGCGCCGAGCGCGCCGCGTACGCCCGAATATTTTCAAAGTCCCAACGTACCGATCAAGAGTAAAGTACCATTTTCCTACATTAGATTTCGTTCTAAATGCTTAATCCCTATGTAAAAACGTTAGTTAAGCAAGAATATCGTATTTTTAAAAAAATCTAATGATAGGATTTTCCAGAAAATTGAAAAAAACCGAAAAATGTCAAGAGTAAAGTGCCATTTTCTGACATTAGATTTCGTTCTAAATGCTTAATCCCTATGTAGAAACGTTAGTTAAGCAAGAATATCGTATTCTTAAAAAAATCTAATGATAGGATTTTTCAGAAAATTGAAAAAACCGTAAAATGTCAAGAGTAAAGTGCCCTTATTTTAAACAATGTATCGTTCTAAATGCTTAATCCCTATGTAAAAAAGTTATTTAAGCAAGAATATGTTATTGAATAAAATGAGAAAATTTTATTTTAGCCGTAAATCGAAAATAATGGATCGAGCGAATCGGTCGATTGCGCCGAGACGCGCTATGATGCAACAGACGAGCGATTGGAACGCCCGAATATTTTCAAAGTCCCAACGTACCGATCAAGAGTAAAGTACCATTTTCCTACATTAGATTTCGTTCTAAATGCTTAATCCCTATGTAAAAACGTTAGTTAAGCAAGAATATCGTATTTTTAAAAAAATCTAATGATAGGATTTCCCAGAAAATTGAAAAAACCGAAAAATGTCAAGAGTAAAGTGCCATTTTCTGACATTAGATTTCGTTCTAAATGCTTAATCCCTTTGTAGAAACGTTAGTTAAGCAAGAATATCGTATTTTTAAAAAAAATCTAATGATAGGATTTTTCAGAAAATTGAAAAAACCGTAAAATATCAAGAGTAAAGTGCCCTTATTTTAAACAATGTATCGTTCTAAATGCTTAATCCCTATGTAAAAAAGTTATTTAAGCAGGAATATGTTATTGAATAAAATGAGAAAAATTTATTTTAGCCGTAAATCGAAAATAATGGATCGAGCGAATCGGTCGATTGCGCCGAGACGCGCTATGATGCAACAGACGAGCGATTGGAACGCCCGAATATTTTCAAAGTCCCAACGTACCGATCAAGAGTAAAGTACCATTTTCCTACATTAGATTTCGTTCTAAATGCTTAATCCCTATGTAAAAACGTTAGTTAAGCAAGAATATCGTATTTTTAAAAAAATCTAATGATAGGATTTCCCAGAAAATTGAAAAAACCGAAAAATGTCAAGAGTAAAGTGCCATTTTCTGACATTAGATTTCGTTCTAAATGCTTAATCCCTATGTAGAAACGTTAGTTAAGCAAGAATATCGTATTTTTAAAAAAATCTAATGATAGGATTTTTCAGAAAATTGAAAAAACCGTAAAATATCAAGAGTAAAGTGCCCTTATTTTAAACAATGTATCGTTCTAAATGCTTAATCCCTATGTAAAAAAGTTATTTTAGCAGGAATATGTTATTGAAAAAAATTAGAAAAATTTATTTTAGCCGTAAATCGAAAATAATGGGGACACCGGAGCTGTTCGAAGCGCCGAGCGCGCCGCGTACGCCCGAATATTTTCAAAGTCCCAACGTACCGATCAAGAGTAAAGTACCATTTTCCTACATTAGATTTCGTTCTAAATACTTAATCCCTATGTAAAAACGTTAGTTAAGCAAGAATATCGTATTTTTAAAAAAATCTAATGATAGGATTTTCCAGAAAATTGAAAAAACCGAAAAATGTCAAGAGTAAAGTGCCATTTTCTGACATTAGATTTCGTTCTAAATGCTTAATCCCTATGTAGAAACGTTAGTTAAGCAAGAATATCGTATTCTTAAAAAAATCTAATGATAGGATTTTTCAGAAAATTGAAAAAACCGTAAAATGTCAAGAGTAAAGTGCCCTTATTTTAAACAATGTATCGTTCTAAATGCTTAATCCCTATGTAAAAAAGTTATTTAAGCAGGAATATGTTATTGAATAAAATGAGAAAAATTTATTTTAGCCGTAAATCGAAAATAATGGATCGAGCGAATCGGTCGATTGCGCCGAGACGCGCTATGATGCAACAGACGAGCGATTGGAACGCCCGAATATTTTCAAAGTCCCAACGTACCGATCAAGAGTAAAGTACCATTTTCCTACATTAGATTTCGTTCTAAATGCTTAATCCCTATGTAAAAACGTTAGTTAAGCAAGAATATCGTATTTTTAAAAAAATCTAATGATAGGATTTCCCAGAAAATTGAAAAAACCGTAAAATGTCAAGAGTAAAGTGCCATTTTCTGACATTAGATTTCGTTCTAAATGCTTAATCCCTATGTAGAAACGTTAGTTAAGCAAGAATATCGTATTTTTAAAAAAATCTAATGATAGGATTTTTCAGAAAATTGAAAAAACCGTAAAATGTCAAGAGTAAAGTGCCCTTATTTTAAACAATGTATCGTTCTAAATGCTTAATCCCTATGTAAAAAAGTTATTTTAGCAGGAATATGTTATTGAAAAAAATTAGAAAAATTTATTTTAGCCGTAAATCGAAAATAATGGGGACACCGGAGCTGTTCGAAGCGCCGAGCGCGCCGCGTACGCCCGAATATTTTCAAAGTCCCAACGTACCGATCAAGAGTAAAGTACCATTTTCCTACATTAGATTTCGTTCTAAATGCTTAATCCCTATGTAAAAACGTTAGTTAAGCAAGAATATCGTATTTTTAAAAAAATCTAATGATAGGATTTTCCAGAAAATTGAAAAAACCGAAAAATGTCAAGAGTAAAGTGCCATTTTCTGACATTAGATTTCGTTCTAAATGCTTAATCCCTATGTAGAAACGTTAGTTAAGCAAGAATATCGTATTCTTAAAAAAATCTAATGATAGGATTTTTCAGAAAATTGAAAAAACCGTAAAATGTCAAGAGTAAAGTGCTCTTATTTTAAACAATGTATCGTTCTAAATGCTTAATCCCTATGTAAAAAAGTTATTTAAGCAAGAATATGTTATTGAATAAAATGAGAAAAATTTATTTTAGCCGTAAATCGAAAATAATGGATCGAGCGAATCGGTCGATTGCGCCGAGACGCGCTATGATGCAACAGACGAGCGATTGGAACGCCCGAATATTTTCAAAGTCCCAACGTACCGATCAAGAGTAAAGTACCATTTTCCTACATTAGATTTCGTTCTAAATGCTTAATCCCTATGTAAAAACGTTAGTTAAGCAAGAATATCGTATTTTTAAAAAAATCTAATGATAGGATTTCCCAGAAAATTGAAAAAACCGTAAAATGTCAAGAGTAAAGTGCCATTTTCTGACATTAGATTTCGTTCTAAATGCTTAATCCCTATGTAGAAACGTTAGTTAAGCAAGAATATCGTATTTTTAAAAAAATCTAATGATAGGATTTTTCAGAAAATTGAAAAAACCGTAAAATGTCAAGAGTAAAGTGCCCTTATTTTAAACAATGTATCGTTCTAAATGCTTAATCCCTATGTAAAAAAGTTATTTTAGCAGGAATATGTTATTGAAAAAAATTAGAAAAATTTATTTTAGCCGTAAATCGAAAATAATGGGTCGAGCGAATCGCTCGATTGCGCCGAGACGCGCTATGATGCAACAGACGAGCGATTGGAACGCCCGAATATTTTCAAAGTCCCAACGTACCGATCAAGAGTAAAGTACCATTTTCCTACATTAGATTTCGTTCTAAATGCTTAATCCCTATGTAGAAACGTTAGTTAAGCAAGAATATCGTATTTTTAAAAAAATCTAATGATAGGATTTTCCAGAAAATTGAAAAAACCGAAAAATGTCAAGAGTAAAGTGCCATTTTCTGACATTAGATTTCGTTCTAAATGCTTAATCCCTATGTAGAAACGTTAGTTAAGCAAGAATATCGTATTTTTAAAAAAATCTAATGATAGGATTTTTCAGAAAATTGAAAAAACCGTAAAATGTCAAGAGTAAAGTGCCCTTATTTTAAACATTATATCGTTCTAAATGCTTAATCCCTATGTAAAAAAGTTATCTAAGCAAGAATATGTTATTGAATAAAATGAGAAAAATTTATTTTAGCCGTAAATCGAAAATAATTGATCGAGCGAATCGGTCGATTGCGCCGAGACGCGCTATGATGCAACAGACGAGCGATTGGAACGCCCGAATATTTTCAAAGTCCCAACGTACCGATCAAGAGTAAAGTACCATTTTCCTACATTAGATTTCGTTCTAAATGCTTAATCCCTATGTAAAAACGTTAGTTAAGCAAGAATATCGTATTTTTAAAAAAATCTAATGATAGGATTTTCCAGAAAATTGAAAAAACCGAAAAATGTCAAGAGTAAAGTGCCATTTTCTGACATTAGATTTCGTTCTAAATGCTTAATCCCTATGTAGAAACGTTAGTTAAGCAAGAATATCGTATTTTTAAAAAAATCTAATGATAGGATTTTTCAGAAAATTGAAAAAACCGTAAAATGTCAAGAGTAAAGTGCCCTTATTTTAAACAATGTATCGTTCTAAATGCTTAATCCCTATGTAAAAAAGTTATTTAAGCAGGAATATGTTATTGAATAAAATGAGAAAAATTTATTTTAGCCGTAAATCGAAAATAATGGATCGAGCGAATCGGTCGATTGCGCCGAGACGCGCTATGATGCAACAGACGAGCGATTGGAACGCCCGAATATTTTCAAAGTCCCAACGTACCGATCAAGAGTAAAGTACCATTTTCCTACATTAGATTTCGTTCTAAATGCTTAATCCCTATGTAAAAACGTTAGTTAAGCAAGAATATCGTATTTTTAAAAAAATCTAATGATAGGATTTCCCAGAAAATTGAAAAAACCGAAAAATGTCAAGAGTAAAGTGCCATTTTCTGACATTAGATTTCGTTCTAAATGCTTAATCCCTATGTAGAAACGTTAGTTAAGCAAGAATATCGTATTTTTAAAAAAATCTAATGATAGGATTTTTCAGAAAATTGAAAAAACCGTAAAATGTCAAGAGTAAAGTGCCCTTATTTTAAACATTATATCGTTCTAAATGCTTAATCCCTATGTAAAAAAGTTATCTAAGCAAGAATATGTTATTGAATAAAATGAGAAAAATTTATTTTAGCCGTAAATCGAAAATAATGGGTCGAGCGAATCGCTCGATTGCGCCGAGACGCGCTATGATGCAACAGACGAGCGATTGGAACGCCCGAATATTTTCAAAGTCCCAACGTACCGATCAAGAGTAAAGTACCATTTTCCTACATTAGATTTCGTTCTAAATGCTTAATCCCTATGTAAAAACGTTAGTTAAGCAAGAATATCGTATTTTTAAAAAAATCTAATGATAGGATTTCCCAGAAAATTGAAAAAACCGTAAAATGTCAAGAGTAAAGTGCCATTTTCTGACATTAGATTTCGTTCTAAATGCTTAATCCCTATGTAGAAACGTTAGTTAAGCAAGAATATCGTATTTTTAAAAAAATCTAATGATAGGATTTTTCAGAAAATTGAAAAAACCGTAAAATGTCAAGAGTAAAGTGCCCTTATTTTAAACAATGTATCGTTCTAAATGCTTAATCCCTATGTAAAAAAGTTATTTTAGCAGGAATATGTTATTGAAAAAAATTAGAAAAATTTATTTTAGCCGTAAATCGAAAATAATGGGGACACCGGAGCTGTTCGAAGCGCCGAGCGCGCCGCGTACGCCCGAATATTTTCAAAGTCCCAACGTACCGATCAAGAGTAAAGTACCATTTTCCTACATTAGATTTCGTTCTAAATGCTTAATCCCTATGTAAAAACGTTAGTTAAGCAAGAATATCGTATTTTTAAAAAAATCTAATGATAGGATTTTCCAGAAAATTGAAAAAACCGAAAAATGTCAAGAGTAAAGTGCCATTTTCTGACATTAGATTTCGTTCTAAATGCTTAATCCCTATGTAGAAACGTTAGTTAAGCAAGAATATCGTATTCTTAAAAAAATCTAATGATAGGATTTTTCAGAAAATTGAAAAAACCGTAAAATGTCAAGAGTAAAGTGCCCTTATTTTAAACAATGTATCGTTCTAAATGCTTAATCCCTATGTAAAAAAGTTATTTAAGCAAGAATATGTTATTGAATAAAATGAGAAAAATTTATTTTAGCCGTAAATCGAAAATAATGGATCGAGCGAATCGGTCGATTGCGCCGAGACGCGCTATGATGCAACAGACGAGCGATTGGAACGCCCGAATATTTTCAAAGTCCCAACGTACCGATCAAGAGTAAAGTACCATTTTCCTACATTAGATTTCGTTCTAAATGCTTAATCCCTATGTAAAAACGTTAGTTAAGCAAGAATATCGTATTTTTAAAAAAATCTAATGATAGGATTTCCCAGAAAATTGAAAAAACCGAAAAATGTCAAGAGTAAAGTGCCATTTTCTGACATTAGATTTCGTTCTAAATGCTTAATCCCTATGTAGAAACGTTAGTTAAGCAAGAATATCGTATTCTTAAAAAAATCTAATGATAGGATTTTTCAGAAAATTGAAAAAACCGTAAAATGTCAAGAGTAAAGTGCCCTTATTTTAAACAATGTATCGTTCTAAATGCTTAATCCCTATGTAAAAAAGTTATTTAAGCAGGAATATGTTACTGAATAAAATGAGAAAAATTTATTTTAGCCGTAAATCGAAAATAATGGATCGAGCGAATCGGTCGATTGCGCCGAGACGCGCTATGATGCAACAGACGAGCGATTGGAACGCCCGAATATTTTCAAAGTCCCAACGTACCGATCAAGAGTAAAGTACCATTTTCCTACATTAGATTTCGTTCTAAATGCTTAATCCCTATGTAAAAACGTTAGTTAAGCAAGAATATCGTATTTTTAAAAAAATCTAATGATAGGATTTCCCAGAAAATTGAAAAAACCGTAAAATGTCAAGAGTAAAGTGCCATTTTCTGACATTAGATTTCGTTCTAAATGCTTAATCCCTATGTAGAAACGTTAGTTAAGCAAGAATATCGTATTTTTAAAAAAATCTAATGATAGGATTTTTCAGAAAATTGAAAAAACCGTAAAATGTCAAGAGTAAAGTGCCCTTATTTTAAACAATGTATCGTTCTAAATGCTTAATCCCTATGTAAAAAAGTTATTTTAGCAGGAATATGTTATTGAAAAAAATTAGAAAAATTTATTTTAGCCGTAAATCGAAAATAATGGGGACACCGGAGCTGTTCGAAGCGCCGAGCGCGCCGCGTACGCCCGAATATTTTCAAAGTCCCAACGTACCGATCAAGAGTAAAGTACCATTTTCCTACATTAGATTTCGTTCTAAATGCTTAATCCCTATGTAAAAACGTTAGTTAAGCAAGAATATCGTATTTTTAAAAAAATCTAATGATAGGATTTTCCAGAAAATTGAAAAAACCGAAAAATGTCAAGAGTAAAGTGCCATTTTCTGACATTAGATTTCGTTCTAAATGCTTAATCCCTATGTAGAAACGTTAGTTAAGCAAGAATATCGTATTCTTAAAAAAATCTAATGATAGGATTTTTCAGAAAATTGAAAAAACCGTAAAATGTCAAGAGTAAAGTGCTCTTATTTTAAACAATGTATCGTTCTAAATGCTTAATCCCTATGTAAAAAAGTTATTTAAGCAAGAATATGTTATTGAATAAAATGAGAAAAATTTATTTTAGCCGTAAATCGAAAATAATGGATCGAGCGAATCGGTCGATTGCGCCGAGACGCGCTATGATGCAACAGACGAGCGATTGGAACGCCCGAATATTTTCAAAGTCCCAACGTACCGATCAAGAGTAAAGTACCATTTTCCTACATTAGATTTCGTTCTAAATGCTTAATCCCTATGTAAAAACGTTAGTTAAGCAAGAATATCGTATTTTTAAAAAAATCTAATGATAGGATTTCCCAGAAAATTGAAAAAACCGAAAAATGTCAAGAGTAAAGTGCCATTTTCTGACATTAGATTTCGTTCTAAATGCTTAATCCCTATGTAGAAACGTTAGTTAAGCAAGAATATCGTATTTTTAAAAAAATCTAATGATAGGATTTTTCAGAAAATTGAAAAAACCGTAAAATGTCAAGAGTAAAGTGCCCTTATTTTAAACATTATATCGTTCTAAATGCTTAATCCCTATGTAAAAAAGTTATCTAAGCAAGAATATGTTATTGAATAAAATGAGAAAAATTTATTTTAGCCGTAAATCGAAAATAATGGGTCGAGCGAATCGCTCGATTGCGCCGAGACGCGCTATGATGCAACAGACGAGCGATTGGAACGCCCGAATATTTTCAAAGTCCCAACGTACCGATCAAGAGTAAAGTACCATTTTCCTACATTAGATTTCGTTCTAAATGCTTAATCCCTATGTAGAAACGTTAGTTAAGCAAGAATATCGTATTTTTAAAAAAATCTAATGATAGGATTTTCCAGAAAATTGAAAAAACCGAAAAATGTCAAGAGTAAAGTGCCATTTTCTGACATTAGATTTCGTTCTAAATGCTTAATCCCTATGTAGAAACGTTAGTTAAGCAAGAATATCGTATTTTTAAAAAAATCTAATGATAGGATTTTTCAGAAAATTGAAAAAACCGTAAAATATCAAGAGTAAAGTGCCCTTATTTTAAACAATGTATCGTTCTAAATGCTTAATCCCTATGTAAAAAAGTTATTTTAGCAGGAATATGTTATTGAAAAAAATTAGAAAAATTTATTTTAGCCGTAAATCGAAAATAATGGGGACACCGGAGCTGTTCGGAGCGCCGAGCGCGCCGCGTACGCCCGAATATTTTCAAAGTCCCAACGTACCGATCAAGAGTAAAGTACCATTTTCCTACATTAGATTTCGTTCTAAATACTTAATCCCTATGTAAAAACGTTAGTTAAGCAAGAATATCGTATTTTTAAAAAAATCTAATGATAGGATTTTCCAGAAAATTGAAAAAACCGAAAAATGTCAAGAGTAAAGTGCCATTTTCTGACATTAGATTTCGTTCTAAATGCTTAATCCCTATGTAGAAACGTTAGTTAAGCAAGAATATCGTATTCTTAAAAAAATCTAATGATAGGATTTTTCAGAAAATTGAAAAAACCGTAAAATGTCAAGAGTAAAGTGCCCTTATTTTAAACAATGTATCGTTCTAAATGCTTAATCCCTATGTAAAAAAGTTATTTAAGCAAGAATATGTTATTGAATAAAATGAGAAAAATTTATTTTAGCCGTAAATCGAAAATAATGGATCGAGCGAATCGGTCGATTGCGCCGAGACGCGCTATGATGCAACAGACGAGCGATTGGAACGCCCGAATATTTTCAAAGTCCCAACGTACCGATCAAGAGTAAAGTACCATTTTCCTACATTAGATTTCGTTCTAAATGCTTAATCCCTATGTAAAAACGTTAGTTAAGCAAGAATATCGTATTTTTAAAAAAATCTAATGATAGGATTTCCCAGAAAATTGAAAAAACCGAAAAATGTCAAGAGTAAAGTGCCATTTTCTGACATTAGATTTCGTTCTAAATGCTTAATCCCTTTGTAGAAACGTTAGTTAAGCAAGAATATCGTATTTTTAAAAAAAATCTAATGATAGGATTTTTCAGAAAATTGAAAAAACCGTAAAATATCAAGAGTAAAGTGCCCTTATTTTAAACAATGTATCGTTCTAAATGCTTAATCCCTATGTAAAAAAGTTATTTAAGCAGGAATATGTTATTGAATAAAATGAGAAAAATTTATTTTAGCCGTAAATCGAAAATAATGGATCGAGCGAATCGGTCGATTGCGCCGAGACGCGCTATGATGCAACAGACGAGCGATTGGAACGCCCGAATATTTTCAAAGTCCCAACGTACCGATCAAGAGTAAAGTACCATTTTCCTACATTAGATTTCGTTCTAAATGCTTAATCCCTATGTAAAAACGTTAGTTAAGCAAGAATATCGTATTTTTAAAAAAATCTAATGATAGGATTTCCCAGAAAATTGAAAAAACCGAAAAATGTCAAGAGTAAAGTGCCATTTTCTGACATTAGATTTCGTTCTAAATGCTTAATCCCTATGTAGAAACGTTAGTTAAGCAAGAATATCGTATTTTTAAAAAAATCTAATGATAGGATTTTTCAGAAAATTGAAAAAACCGTAAAATATCAAGAGTAAAGTGCCCTTATTTTAAACAATGTATCGTTCTAAATGCTTAATCCCTATGTAAAAAAGTTATTTTAGCAGGAATATGTTATTGAAAAAAATTAGAAAAATTTATTTTAGCCGTAAATCGAAAATAATGGGGACACCGGAGCTGTTCGAAGCGCCGAGCGCGCCGCGTACGCCCGAATATTTTCAAAGTCCCAACGTACCGATCAAGAGTAAAGTACCATTTTCCTACATTAGATTTCGTTCTAAATGCTTAATCCCTATGTAAAAACGTTAGTTAAGCAAGAATATCGTATTTTTAAAAAAATCTAATGATAGGATTTTCCAGAAAATTGAAAAAACCGAAAAATGTCAAGAGTAAAGTGCCATTTTCTGACATTAGATTTCGTTCTAAATGCTTAATCCCTATGTAGAAACGTTAGTTAAGCAAGAATATCGTATTCTTAAAAAAATCTAATGATAGGATTTTTCAGAAAATTGAAAAAACCGTAAAATGTCAAGAGTAAAGTGCTCTTATTTTAAACAATGTATCGTTCTAAATGCTTAATCCCTATGTAAAAAAGTTATTTAAGCAAGAATATGTTATTGAATAAAATGAGAAAAATTTATTTTAGCCGTAAATCGAAAATAATGGATCGAGCGAATCGGTCGATTGCGCCGAGACGCGCTATGATGCAACAGACGAGCGATTGGAACGCCCGAATATTTTCAAAGTCCCAACGTACCGATCAAGAGTAAAGTACCATTTTCCTACATTAGATTTCGTTCTAAATGCTTAATCCCTATGTAAAAACGTTAGTTAAGCAAGAATATCGTATTTTTAAAAAAATCTAATGATAGGATTTCCCAGAAAATTGAAAAAACCGTAAAATGTCAAGAGTAAAGTGCCATTTTCTGACATTAGATTTCGTTCTAAATGCTTAATCCCTATGTAGAAACGTTAGTTAAGCAAGAATATCGTATTTTTAAAAAAATCTAATGATAGGATTTTTCAGAAAATTGAAAAAACCGTAAAATGTCAAGAGTAAAGTGCCCTTATTTTAAACAATGTATCGTTCTAAATGCTTAATCCCTATGTAAAAAAGTTATTTTAGCAGGAATATGTTATTGAAAAAAATTAGAAAAATTTATTTTAGCCGTAAATCGAAAATAATGGGGACACCGGAGCTGTTCGAAGCGCCGAGCGCGCCGCGTACGCCCGAATATTTTCAAAGTCCCAACGTACCGATCAAGAGTAAAGTACCATTTTCCTACATTAGATTTCGTTCTAAATGCTTAATCCCTATGTAAAAACGTTAGTTAAGCAAGAATATCGTATTTTTAAAAAAATCTAATGATAGGATTTTCCAGAAAATTGAAAAAACCGAAAAATGTCAAGAGTAAAGTGCCATTTTCTGACATTAGATTTCGTTCTAAATGCTTAATCCCTATGTAGAAACGTTAGTTAAGCAAGAATATCGTATTCTTAAAAAAATCTAATGATAGGATTTTTCAGAAAATTGAAAAAACCGTAAAATGTCAAGAGTAAAGTGCTCTTATTTTAAACAATGTATCGTTCTAAATGCTTAATCCCTATGTAAAAAAGTTATTTAAGCAAGAATATGTTATTGAATAAAATGAGAAAAATTTATTTTAGCCGTAAATCGAAAATAATGGATCGAGCGAATCGGTCGATTGCGCCGAGACGCGCTATGATGCAACAGACGAGCGATTGGAACGCCCGAATATTTTCAAAGTCCCAACGTACCGATCAAGAGTAAAGTACCATTTTCCTACATTAGATTTCGTTCTAAATGCTTAATCCCTATGTAAAAACGTTAGTTAAGCAAGAATATCGTATTTTTAAAAAAATCTAATGATAGGATTTCCCAGAAAATTGAAAAAACCGTAAAATGTCAAGAGTAAAGTGCCATTTTCTGACATTAGATTTCGTTCTAAATGCTTAATCCCTATGTAGAAACGTTAGTTAAGCAAGAATATCGTATTTTTAAAAAAATCTAATGATAGGATTTTTCAGAAAATTGAAAAAACCGTAAAATGTCAAGAGTAAAGTGCCCTTATTTTAAACAATGTATCGTTCTAAATGCTTAATCCCTATGTAAAAAAGTTATTTTAGCAGGAATATGTTATTGAAAAAAATTAGAAAAATTTATTTTAGCCGTAAATCGAAAATAATGGGTCGAGCGAATCGCTCGATTGCGCCGAGACGCGCTATGATGCAACAGACGAGCGATTGGAACGCCCGAATATTTTCAAAGTCCCAACGTACCGATCAAGAGTAAAGTACCATTTTCCTACATTAGATTTCGTTCTAAATGCTTAATCCCTATGTAGAAACGTTAGTTAAGCAAGAATATCGTATTTTTAAAAAAATCTAATGATAGGATTTTCCAGAAAATTGAAAAAACCGAAAAATGTCAAGAGTAAAGTGCCATTTTCTGACATTAGATTTCGTTCTAAATGCTTAATCCCTATGTAGAAACGTTAGTTAAGCAAGAATATCGTATATTTAAAAAAATCTAATGATAGGATTTTTCAGAAAATTGAAAAAACCGTAAAATGTCAAGAGTAAAGTGCCCTTATTTTAAACATTATATCGTTCTAAATGCTTAATCCCTATGTAAAAAAGTTATCTAAGCAAGAATATGTTATTGAATAAAATGAGAAAAATTTATTTTAGCCGTAAATCGAAAATAATTGATCGAGCGAATCGGTCGATTGCGCCGAGACGCGCTATGATGCAACAGACGAGCGATTGGAACGCCCGAATATTTTCAAAGTCCCAACGTACCGATCAAGAGTAAAGTACCATTTTCCTACATTAGATTTCGTTCTAAATGCTTAATCCCTATGTAAAAACGTTAGTTAAGCAAGAATATCGTATTTTTAAAAAAATCTAATGATAGGATTTTCCAGAAAATTGAAAAAACCGAAAAATGTCAAGAGTAAAGTGCCATTTTCTGACATTAGATTTCGTTCTAAATGCTTAATCCCTATGTAGAAACGTTAGTTAAGCAAGAATATCGTATTTTTAAAAAAATCTAATGATAGGATTTTTCAGAAAATTGAAAAAACCGTAAAATGTCAAGAGTAAAGTGCCCTTATTTTAAACAATGTATCGTTCTAAATGCTTAATCCCTATGTAAAAAAGTTATTTAAGCAGGAATATGTTATTGAATAAAATGAGAAAAATTTATTTTAGCCGTAAATCGAAAATAATGGATCGAGCGAATCGGTCGATTGCGCCGAGACGCGCTATGATGCAACAGACGAGCGATTGGAACGCCCGAATATTTTCAAAGTCCCAACGTACCGATCAAGAGTAAAGTACCATTTTCCTACATTAGATTTCGTTCTAAATGCTTAATCCCTATGTAAAAACGTTAGTTAAGCAAGAATATCGTATTTTTAAAAAAATCTAATGATAGGATTTCCCAGAAAATTGAAAAAACCGAAAAATGTCAAGAGTAAAGTGCCATTTTCTGACATTAGATTTCGTTCTAAATGCTTAATCCCTATGTAGAAACGTTAGTTAAGCAAGAATATCGTATTTTTAAAAAAATCTAATGATAGGATTTTTCAGAAAATTGAAAAAACCGTAAAATGTCAAGAGTAAAGTGCCCTTATTTTAAACATTATATCGTTCTAAATGCTTAATCCCTATGTAAAAAAGTTATCTAAGCAAGAATATGTTATTGAATAAAATGAGAAAAATTTATTTTAGCCGTAAATCGAAAATAATGGGTCGAGCGAATCGCTCGATTGCGCCGAGACGCGCTATGATGCAACAGACGAGCGATTGGAACGCCCGAATATTTTCAAAGTCCCAACGTACCGATCAAGAGTAAAGTACCATTTTCCTACATTAGATTTCGTTCTAAATGCTTAATCCCTATGTAAAAACGTTAGTTAAGCAAGAATATCGTATTTTTAAAAAAATCTAATGATAGGATTTCCCAGAAAATTGAAAAAACCGTAAAATGTCAAGAGTAAAGTGCCATTTTCTGACATTAGATTTCGTTCTAAATGCTTAATCCCTATGTAGAAACGTTAGTTAAGCAAGAATATCGTATTTTTAAAAAAATCTAATGATAGGATTTTTCAGAAAATTGAAAAAACCGTAAAATGTCAAGAGTAAAGTGCCCTTATTTTAAACAATGTATCGTTCTAAATGCTTAATCCCTATGTAAAAAAGTTATTTTAGCAGGAATATGTTATTGAAAAAAATTAGAAAAATTTATTTTAGCCGTAAATCGAAAATAATGGGGACACCGGAGCTGTTCGAAGCGCCGAGCGCGCCGCGTACGCCCGAATATTTTCAAAGTCCCAACGTACCGATCAAGAGTAAAGTACCATTTTCCTACATTAGATTTCGTTCTAAATGCTTAATCCCTATGTAAAAACGTTAGTTAAGCAAGAATATCGTATTTTTAAAAAAATCTAATGATAGGATTTTCCAGAAAATTGAAAAAACCGAAAAATGTCAAGAGTAAAGTGCCATTTTCTGACATTAGATTTCGTTCTAAATGCTTAATCCCTATGTAGAAACGTTAGTTAAGCAAGAATATCGTATTCTTAAAAAAATCTAATGATAGGATTTTTCAGAAAATTGAAAAAACCGTAAAATGTCAAGAGTAAAGTGCCCTTATTTTAAACAATGTATCGTTCTAAATGCTTAATCCCTATGTAAAAAAGTTATTTAAGCAAGAATATGTTATTGAATAAAATGAGAAAAATTTATTTTAGCCGTAAATCGAAAATAATGGATCGAGCGAATCGGTCGATTGCGCCGAGACGCGCTATGATGCAACAGACGAGCGATTGGAACGCCCGAATATTTTCAAAGTCCCAACGTACCGATCAAGAGTAAAGTACCATTTTCCTACATTAGATTTCGTTCTAAATGCTTAATCCCTATGTAAAAACGTTAGTTAAGCAAGAATATCGTATTTTTAAAAAAATCTAATGATAGGATTTCCCAGAAAATTGAAAAAACCGAAAAATGTCAAGAGTAAAGTGCCATTTTCTGACATTAGATTTCGTTCTAAATGCTTAATCCCTATGTAGAAACGTTAGTTAAGCAAGAATATCGTATTCTTAAAAAAATCTAATGATAGGATTTTTCAGAAAATTGAAAAAACCGTAAAATGTCAAGAGTAAAGTGCCCTTATTTTAAACAATGTATCGTTCTAAATGCTTAATCCCTATGTAAAAAAGTTATTTAAGCAGGAATATGTTACTGAATAAAATGAGAAAAATTTATTTTAGCCGTAAATCGAAAATAATGGATCGAGCGAATCGGTCGATTGCGCCGAGACGCGCTATGATGCAACAGACGAGCGATTGGAACGCCCGAATATTTTCAAAGTCCCAACGTACCGATCAAGAGTAAAGTACCATTTTCCTACATTAGATTTCGTTCTAAATGCTTAATCCCTATGTAAAAACGTTAGTTAAGCAAGAATATCGTATTTTTAAAAAAATCTAATGATAGGATTTCCCAGAAAATTGAAAAAACCGTAAAATGTCAAGAGTAAAGTGCCATTTTCTGACATTAGATTTCGTTCTAAATGCTTAATCCCTATGTAGAAACGTTAGTTAAGCAAGAATATCGTATTTTTAAAAAAATCTAATGATAGGATTTTTCAGAAAATTGAAAAAACCGTAAAATGTCAAGAGTAAAGTGCCCTTATTTTAAACAATGTATCGTTCTAAATGCTTAATCCCTATGTAAAAAAGTTATTTTAGCAGGAATATGTTATTGAAAAAAATTAGAAAAATTTATTTTAGCCGTAAATCGAAAATAATGGGGACACCGGAGCTGTTCGAAGCGCCGAGCGCGCCGCGTACGCCCGAATATTTTCAAAGTCCCAACGTACCGATCAAGAGTAAAGTACCATTTTCCTACATTAGATTTCGTTCTAAATGCTTAATCCCTATGTAAAAACGTTAGTTAAGCAAGAATATCGTATTTTTAAAAAAATCTAATGATAGGATTTTCCAGAAAATTGAAAAAACCGAAAAATGTCAAGAGTAAAGTGCCATTTTCTGACATTAGATTTCGTTCTAAATGCTTAATCCCTATGTAGAAACGTTAGTTAAGCAAGAATATCGTATTCTTAAAAAAATCTAATGATAGGATTTTTCAGAAAATTGAAAAAACCGTAAAATGTCAAGAGTAAAGTGCTCTTATTTTAAACAATGTATCGTTCTAAATGCTTAATCCCTATGTAAAAAAGTTATTTAAGCAAGAATATGTTATTGAATAAAATGAGAAAAATTTATTTTAGCCGTAAATCGAAAATAATGGATCGAGCGAATCGGTCGATTGCGCCGAGACGCGCTATGATGCAACAGACGAGCGATTGGAACGCCCGAATATTTTCAAAGTCCCAACGTACCGATCAAGAGTAAAGTACCATTTTCCTACATTAGATTTCGTTCTAAATGCTTAATCCCTATGTAAAAACGTTAGTTAAGCAAGAATATCGTATTTTTAAAAAAATCTAATGATAGGATTTCCCAGAAAATTGAAAAAACCGAAAAATGTCAAGAGTAAAGTGCCATTTTCTGACATTAGATTTCGTTCTAAATGCTTAATCCCTATGTAGAAACGTTAGTTAAGCAAGAATATCGTATTTTTAAAAAAATCTAATGATAGGATTTTTCAGAAAATTGAAAAAACCGTAAAATGTCAAGAGTAAAGTGCCCTTATTTTAAACATTATATCGTTCTAAATGCTTAATCCCTATGTAAAAAAGTTATCTAAGCAAGAATATGTTATTGAATAAAATGAGAAAAATTTATTTTAGCCGTAAATCGAAAATAATGGGTCGAGCGAATCGCTCGATTGCGCCGAGACGCGCTATGATGCAACAGACGAGCGATTGGAACGCCCGAATATTTTCAAAGTCCCAACGTACCGATCAAGAGTAAAGTACCATTTTCCTACATTAGATTTCGTTCTAAATACTTAATCCCTATGTAAAAACGTTAGTTAAGCAAGAATATCGTATTTTTAAAAAAATCTAATGATAGGATTTTCCAGAAAATTGAAAAAACCGAAAAATGTCAAGAGTAAAGTGCCATTTTCTGACATTAGATTTCGTTCTAAATGCTTAATCCCTATGTAGAAACGTTAGTTAAGCAAGAATATCGTATTTTTAAAAAAATCTAATGATAGGATTTTTCAGAAAATTGAAAAAACCGTAAAATGTCAAGAGTAAAGTGCCCTTATTTTAAACATTATATCGTTCTAAATGCTTAATCCCTATGTAAAAAAGTTATCTAAGCAAGAATATGTTATTGAATAAAATGAGAAAAATTTATTTTAGCCGTAAATCGAAAATAATTGATCGAGCGAATCGGTCGATTGCGCCGAGACGCGCTATGATGCAACAGACGAGCGATTGGAACGCCCGAATATTTTCAAAGTCCCAACGTACCGATCAAGAGTAAAGTACCATTTTCCTACATTAGATTTCGTTCTAAATGCTTAATCCCTATGTAAAAACGTTAGTTAAGCAAGAATATCGTATTTTTAAAAAAATCTAATGATAGGATTTTCCAGAAAATTGAAAAAACCGAAAAATGTCAAGAGTAAAGTGCCATTTTCTGACATTAGATTTCGTTCTAAATGCTTAATCCCTATGTAGAAACGTTAGTTAAGCAAGAATATCGTATTTTTAAAAAAATCTAATGATAGGATTTTTCAGAAAATTGAAAAAACCGTAAAATGTCAAGAGTAAAGTGCCCTTATTTTAAACAATGTATCGTTCTAAATGCTTAATCCCTATGTAAAAAAGTTATTTAAGCAGGAATATGTTATTGAATAAAATGAGAAAAATTTATTTTAGCCGTAAATCGAAAATAATGGATCGAGCGAATCGGTCGATTGCGCCGAGACGCGCTATGATGCAACAGACGAGCGATTGGAACGCCCGAATATTTTCAAAGTCCCAACGTACCGATCAAGAGTAAAGTACCATTTTCCTACATTAGATTTCGTTCTAAATGCTTAATCCCTATGTAAAAACGTTAGTTAAGCAAGAATATCGTATTTTTAAAAAAATCTAATGATAGGATTTCCCAGAAAATTGAAAAAACCGAAAAATGTCAAGAGTAAAGTGCCATTTTCTGACATTAGATTTCGTTCTAAATGCTTAATCCCTATGTAGAAACGTTAGTTAAGCAAGAATACCGTATTTTTAAAAAAATCTAATGATAGGATTTTTCAGAAAATTGAAAAAACCGTAAAATATCAAGAGTAAAGTGCCCTTATTTTAAACAATGTATCGTTCTAAATGCTTAATCCCTATGTAAAAAAGTTATTTTAGCAGGAATATGTTATTGAAAAAAATTAGAAAAATTTATTTTAGCCGTAAATCGAAAATAATGGGGACACCGGAGCTGTTCGAAGCGCCGAGCGCGCCGCGTACGCCCGAATATTTTCAAAGTCCCAACGTACCGATCAAGAGTAAAGTACCATTTTCCTACATTAGATTTCGTTCTAAATGCTTAATCCCTATGTAAAAACGTTAGTTAAGCAAGAATATCGTATTTTTAAAAAAATCTAATGATAGGATTTTCCAGAAAATTGAAAAAACCGAAAAATGTCAAGAGTAAAGTGCCATTTTCTGACATTAGATTTCGTTCTAAATGCTTAATCCCTATGTAAAAACGTTAGTTAAGCAAGAATATCGTATTTTTAAAAAAATCTAATGATAGGATTTCCCAGAAAATTGAAAAAACCGAAAAATGTCAAGAGTAAAGTGCCATTTTCTGACATTAGATTTCGTTCTAAATGCTTAATCCCTATGTAGAAACGTTAGTTAAGCAAGAATATCGTATTTTTAAAAAAATCTAATGATAGGATTTTTCAGAAAATTGAAAAAACCGTAAAATATCAAGAGTAAAGTGCCCTTATTTTAAACAATGTATCGTTCTAAATGCTTAATCCCTATGTAAAAAAGTTATTTTAGCAGGAATATGTTATTGAAAAAAATTAGAAAAATTTATTTTAGCCGTAAATCGAAAATAATGGGGACACCGGAGCTGTTCGAAGCGCCGAGCGCGCCGCGTACGCCCGAATATTTTCAAAGTCCCAACGTACCGATCAAGAGTAAAGTACCATTTTCCTACATTAGATTTCGTTCTAAATACTTAATCCCTATGTAAAAACGTTAGTTAAGCAAGAATATCGTATTCTTAAAAAAATCTAATGATAGGATTTTTCAGAAAATTGAAAAAACCGTAAAATGTCAAGAGTAAAGTGCCCTTATTTTAAACAATGTATCGTTCTAAATGCTTAATCCCTATGTAAAAAAGTTATTTTAGCAAGAATATGTTATTGAATAAAATGAGAAAAATTTATTTTAGCCGTAAATCGAAAATAATGGATCGAGCGAATCGGTCGATTGCGCCGAGACGCGCTATGATGCAACAGACGAGCGATTGGAACGCCCGAATATTTTCAAAGTCCCAACGTACCGATCAAGAGTAAAGTACCATTTTCCTACATTAGATTTCGTTCTAAATACTTAATCCCTATGTAAAAACGTTAGTTAAGCAAGAATATCGTATTTTTAAAAAAATCTAATGATAGGATTTTCCAGAAAATTGAAAAAACCGAAAAATGTCAAGAGTAAAGTGCCATTTTCTGACATTAGATTTCGTTCTAAATGCTTAATCCCTATGTAGAAACGTTAGTTAAGCAAGAATATCGTATTCTTAAAAAAATCTAATGATAGGATTTTTCAGAAAATTGAAAAAACCGTAAAATGTCAAGAGTAAAGTGCCCTTATTTTAAACAATGTATCGTTCTAAATGCTTAATCCCTATGTAAAAAAGTTATTTTAGCAGGAATATGTTATTGAAAAAAATTAGAAAAATTTATTTTAGCCGTAAATCGAAAAAAAGACTGTTCGTTTCTCTGTCTCTCTCGCGCGATCGAACTATCGATGTTTCCCGACAAACTATTGGGAGTTTAATTAAACTTTATACATGAAATTACGCGTTCTGATCCCTGCTACACAGCCGTATACTTTTTATAATTTTGTGGAATCGGGAACCTTGAAATATTTAACATAACGCGGATCGTCTGTCTCTGTCTCTTTCTAGATCGGAAGAATCGATGTTTCCCGGCAAACTATTGGGAGTTTAATTAAACTTTATACATGAAATTACTCGTTTTGATCCCCGCTACACAGCCGTATACTTTTTATAATTTTGTGGAATCGGGAACCTTGAAATATTTAACATAACGCGGATCGTCTGTCTCTGTCTCTTTCTAGATCGGGAGAATCGATGTTTCCCGGCAAACTATTGGGAGATTAATTAAACTTTATACATGAAATTACTCGTTTTGATCCCCGCTACACAGCCGTATACTTTTTATAATTTTGTGGAATCGGGAACCTTGAAATATTTAACATAACGCGGATCGTCTGTCTCTGTCTCTTTCTAGATCGGAAGAATCGATGTTTCCCGGCAAACTATTGGGAGTTTAATTAAACTTTATACATGAAATTACTCGTTTTGATCCCCGCTACACAGCCGTATACTTTTTATAATTTTGTGGAATCGGGAACCTTGAAATATTTAACATAACGCGGATCGTCTGTCTCTGTCTCTTTCTAGATCGGAAGAATCGATGTTTCCCGGCAAACTATTGGGAGTTTAATTAAACTTTATACATGAAATTACTCGTTTTGATCCCCGCTACACAGCCGTATACTTTTTATAATTTTGTGGAATCGGGAACCTTGCAATATTTAACATAACGCGGATCGACTATCTCTGTCTCTTTCTAGATCGGAATAATCGATGTTTCCCGGCAAACTATTGGGAGATTAATTAAACTTTATACATGAAATTACTCGTTTTGATCCCCGCTACACAGCCGTATACTTTTTATAATTTTGTGGAATCGGGAACCTTGAAATATTTAACATAACGCGGATCGTCTGTCTCTGTCTCTTTCTAGATCGGAATAATCGATGTTTCCCGGCAAACTATTGGGAGATTAATTAAACAATATACATGAAATTACTCGTTTTGATCCCCGCTACACAGCCGTATACTTTTTATAATTTTGTGGAATCGGGAACCTTGAAATATTTAACATAACGCGGATCGTCTGTCTCTGTCTCTTTCTAGATCGGAAGAATCGATGTTTCCCGGCAAACTATTGGGAGTTTAATTAAACTTTATACATGAAATTACTCGTTTTGATCCCCGCTACACAGCCGTATACTTTTTATAATTTTGTGGAATCGGGAACCTTGAAATATTTAACATAACGCGGATCGTCTGTCTCTGTCTCTTTCTAGATCGGAATAATCGATGTTTCCCGGCAAACTATTGAGAGATTAATTAAACTTTATACATGAAATTACTCGTTTTGATCCCCGCTACACAGCCGTATACTTTTTATAATTTTGTGGAATCGGGAACCTTGAAATATTTAACATAACGCGGATCGTCTGTCTCTGTCTCTTTC
>NW_027476102.1:2115000-2117500 GCF_051020955.1 Megalopta genalis
TAATTATTTGCTTGACCTCCTGATCTAATTCATCCAGGAGGCCTAAAGTTGGCGGATTAGCGACCAACATATGGATGTACCTAGGCAACAGGTGCGTCCTGATTAAATTAATTTTCTGATGGGGTTTAAGCCCCATCCTGTCTATGTTTCCTGCTGCCCTCAGGATACCATTGATTTCTGCGCGTTGTGGCCCGGTCCATGGCCCGATTTCAACGCCAAGATATTTGAATGTTTCCCCGGGACGCGTCATGGGGATAAGCTCGTCACCCAGCTGCAGTCCCGGGTCTAGCAAGTGCCACGTCTTGCTTCGGCAGACGATCTGAAATGTTGTGCATTTATTTGTCTGCATGCTCATGCCTAGCTTCTTTAAAAATTCGTATATTTTATTTATTTGGCATGTAGCCTGTTCTTTATTCTTGGCTATCAGCACAAGATCGTCTGCAAATGCTAGAATGGAGACGTTTTGGTCTCCCATTCTTTTGCCCTCCGTCGTCTCATTAACGTTATCGATAATTGGGTCGATTATTGTATTAAATAACAGTGGCGATAGTGGGTCGCCCTGCTTGACCCCTCTATTTAGTTTTATTTTAATACTTTGGCCTCTTGTTTTTATTTCCGTCCAGCAGTCTACGTACATAGTTTCTATGTACCTCGCGACCGCTGGCGGGAGGCCCTTCGCCTGGAGCCCATCTCTCATCGCTTTATGGGGGACTGTGTCAAAAGCTTTGGAGATATCGACGACAGTTATTACGCCCCCTTTGCTTGCCTTCATGTCTTTTAAGGTCTTCTCGAGGATGGATATGTTGTGTTTGCAGCCATCCTCTTTCGTGAAGCCCTTTTGCCTCGCACTGTTTTTAATGACAGCTCGTAGTCTCGCATCGATCATAGCTGAGTATATTCTACCCATAATAGACCCAATGGTAATTGGACGCCAGTTTCTGACGTCCTCAGTGCTTTTCCCCGGTTTTGGAATTAGAGTAGTCCGGTTCATCTTCCATTGGGTCGGATATGTAAAGGACAACATTAATAAATTAAAGAATTTAGCTAAGACATGAAGAAAGCCGGGAGCCTTTAGTTGCATCTTTGTAATGCCGTCGACCCCCGCGGCTGTATCATTTTTGATCTTACGCATTTTAATAATCAATTCATTTATATTGATGGGCTCCCAGACGGCATTCATTGGAGAGACTATACTCGGTCCCCCTCCGAGTATCGGTAGCCCTTGTGAGGGTCCCTGAACTCCCCATAGACTACCGTAGAGCAACTCCACGTCTGCTCTTTCAGGAAGCTCTATTTGCTTCCTCTTCTCAAATGTCTCTCCTGCGACCGCCATATCTACCAATTTTCTTGGGCATTTATTATAGATTTCTTGATATCGAGCGTATCTAAATTTACGATAGCAGGTGCGGTCGCTTTCCTTTCTTTTATTTCCGCTATTCTTATTTCTTGAGCCATCCTTACTCTTAGTGCCAACGCTTTTAGCTTTCTCATTTATGGCGTCCAGCACGCGCTCGATATCTTGAGGTTCTACTTCTCTATTGTTTGCCAACTCCATTATCCAGTTTTCGATGAACCTCATATCGTGACTGTCATCTAACGGGTTGGCCATTATAACGTCTCTGATTTTATTGCGCCAGTCCTCAGGTTCAGGGCCCTGAGCTGTCGCAGACGCATCATCAACCGTGGTTATATCCACATTCTGTTCTGCGACAGTTAAGTCCTCGGTCGAGCCCGCTTGGCTCGCCTCCTCAACCGTCGTCTCCTCACTCTGAGTGGGCATAAGTCCTAAGAGCCTCCTTTTATCGCCTATTTGCTTTGCCGTTTTAGTTGTGAGGAATCGAGCGATTTTGGCGTTGGGTTGTTTTTTGCCCCTATAATAGTAGTACAAGTCTTTTAATTTTTGCGTTTCCTCCTCCGTCCAGACCGAGGCTCTGCTGACTGAACGTGTTGGAAGCGCTTCCTGTACTCGTTTCGTATTCCTCACAACAGGGTGCCTATGTCTTTCGTGTTGTGATAGGCCCCTTTTGGTGTTAAAAGTGTCCCCACAGACGGTGCAAAGATGTTGTCTTGCATCAGAGTCGGGCGCTCTACCTTTACATTTAGGGATGTGGCATCGGCATCCATGTATTTTATTAAAAATTTTGCCACATCCACTACAACGCCACCCAACTCCTACACCTGCGTGACACTGTTCAAAGTGCTTCACGAGGTCACCCGCCTGTAGGAACTGCCTATTCATATTGCGGCAAAGCCGGCATTGGACCGCTCCACTCAGAGGAAGGTCCACAATCGTTCCGTACTCACGACCGTTTGGATCGCCTAGGTCGTCATAAGTGGCCCTCCTATCCATAGCGGACATGTCCGCCACAGAGGTCCCAGGGCCGGGAACCTCTGTGTCCGAGGCTTCATTACTTGGGCTTTCTGCCATAAATAAATTTTATAAAAAAACTTTTCCCGCCTAGCACAAGCCTCGTTCGTTTCCAACTCGTAGTCCATTAGT
>NW_027476102.1:2122500-2165000 GCF_051020955.1 Megalopta genalis
CTTGATACCAATGTAAACGAGCATTAAGTTATCTTCAGACTGCCCGATATTTTCGTCCTTTGGACTTTCCCAACGATTCCTTTTTTTCTTTTTTTTTTACACCACAGCGAAGACTTGAGGAAGCGTGATTAGCACGCTCGCATCCCTCCCTGTCCTACTACAACTGTGTGTGTGTGTGTAAAGAAAGAAAAAAGAATACATTGGCTTTCTCTCTATCGAGAAGATGGCCTACGCAACGCAGATCAAAGGCCTAATACGTGTAATATAATACGCGTCTGGCCGTGTATAAATCACGCACGAATGATCTGGTCGGGCCCAACTCTTCTCGTACGCTTATTTTTCCGTGTTGAGGCACTATCATAAAATCACACAAACCCCAACACGTGTGTGTCTTGGAAGGAAGATGGCCTACGCAACGCAGATCAAAGGCCTAATACGTGTAGTACACACGTCTGCCGTGTAAATCACGCACGAATGATCTGGTCGGGCCCAACTCTTCTCCACCACACCACATCCCAACTTTGTACATTTTTATATATTTTTGTGCGTTGGGGCACCTTCATAATCACAAACCCCAACAACACATATATCTCTCTCTCTTTGAAAGATTTGTTGTGGCCTACGCAACGCAGATCAAAGGCCTAATACGTGTAGTACACACGTCTGGCCGTGTAAATCACGCACGAATGATCTGGCGGGCTCAACAATATCTTTTTTTTTTATATGAATTCTTATCCACAAACTAATCGAATTCATTTTCTCTCCTCCTCTCCTCTCTCTTTGAGATATATTGGAACATTGTAATGATCCTTCCGCAGGTTCACCTACGGAAACCTTGTTACGACTTTTACTTCCTCTAAATAATCAAGTTTGGTCATCTTCCCGGCATCATCGGCAATGCCGAAACATTGCCGCGCACCAGTCCGAAGACCTCACTAAATCATTCAATCGGTAGTAGCGACGGGCGGTGTGTACAAAGGGCAGGGACGTAATCAACGCGAGCTTATGACTCGCGCTTACTGGGAATTCCTCGTTCATGGGGAATAATTGCAAGCCCCAATCCCTAGCACGAAGGAGGTTCAGCGGGTTACCCGGGCCTTTCGGCCAGGGAACACACGCTGATTCCTTCAGTGTAGCGCGCGTGCGGCCCAGAACATCTAAGGGCATCACAGACCTGTTATTGCTCAATCTCGTGCGGCTAGAAGCCGCCTGTCCCTCTAAGAAGATTTGTTTGTACGTTGGTAGTAAAAACCCCACCGGCAGAAGCCGAGAGCCTTCGAGATACCATAATTACGTCTATTTAGCAGGCTAGAGTCTCGTTCGTTATCGGAATTAACCAGACAAATCGCTCCACCAACTAAGAACGGCCATGCACCACCACCCACCGAATCAAGAAAGAGCTATCAATCTGTCAATCCTTCCGGTGTCCGGGCCTGGTGAGGTTTCCCGTGTTGAGTCAAATTAAGCCGCAGGCTCCACTCCTGGTGGTGCCCTTCCGTCAATTCCTTTAAGTTTCAGCTTTGCAACCATACTTCCCCCGGAACCCAAAAGCTTTGGTTTCCCGGAAGCTGCCCGCCGAGTCATCGTAGGAACTTCGGCGGATCGCTAGCTGGCATCGTTTATGGTTAGAACTAGGGCGGTATCTGATCGCCTTCGAACCTCTAACTTTCGTTCTTGATTAATGAAAACATTTTTGGCAAATGCTTTCGCTTCTGTCCGTCTTGCGACGATCCAAGAATTTCACCTCTAACGTCGCAATACGAATGCCCCCATCTGTCCCTATTAATCATTACCTCGGGGTTCCGAAAACCAACAAAATAGAACCGAGGTCCTATTCCATTATTCCATGCACACAGTATTCAGGCGAAGGTAGCCTGCTTTGAGCACTCTAATTTGTTCAAAGTAAACGTACCGGCCCACCTCGACACTCAGTGAAGAGCACCGCGATGGGATATTAGTTGGACCGCCCCGTGAAGAGCAAAGCCCACCGGTAGGACGTACCACATAATGCCAGTTAAACACCGCGAGCGATGAACCGACACTGTGACACACAGATTCAACTACGAGCTTTTTAACCGCAACAACTTTAATATACGCTATTGGAGCTGGAATTACCGCGGCTGCTGGCACCAGACTTGCCCTCCAATGGATCCTCGTTAAAGGATTTAAAGTGTACTCATTCCGATTACGGGGCCTCGGATGAGTCCCGTATCGTTATTTTTCGTCACTACCTCCCCGTGCCGGGAGTGGGTAATTTGCGCGCCTGCTGCCTTCCTTGGATGTGGTAGCCGTTTCTCAGGCTCCCTCTCCGGAATCGAACCCTGATTCCCCGTTACCCGTTACAACCATGGTAGGCGCAGAACCTACCATCGACAGTTGATAAGGCAGACATTTGAAAGATGCGTCGCCGGTGCTATAAGACCATGCGATCAGCACAAAGTTATTCAGAGTCACCAAAGCAAACGATGGACGAGTGTAAACACCCGCCACCGATTGGTTTTGATCTAATAAAAGCGTTCCTACCATCTCTGGTCGGAACTCTGTTTTGCATGTATTAGCTCTAGAATTACCACAGTTATCCAAGTAAATTTTAGTACGATCTAAGAAACCATAACTGATTTAATGAGCCATTCGCGGTTTCACCTTAATACGGCATGTACTGAGACATGCATGGCTTAATCTTTGAGACAAGCATATGACTACTGGCAGGATCAACCAGGGAACTATACAATATGTATATATAAAATGGACAAAATTTAAATCCTTTTCCATCGTCGCCTGTTTCATATATATATGTCAGGTCGACACACCACTTTTCTCTTTCAAATATGTACAAGTTTTGCCACATTCCGCGCTTGTAACATATCTTCTTTAACGCTCAATTTCTTTCATTTTTCTACCATACAGATATTTTACCGTACGCCCAAAAACGTACGTATTATATTTTTGTTCTATCGTAAAATCACATTTTTCTACGTACGCCAGCTTCGTACGTTTCTATCTTTGCCTTCATAAAATCACAAGATAATTTTATCTTCAAGAGTCTCGCTATTAACATCTTGTAAGATAAATGTACGTCCCAGCTAAAACGTACAAATACTTCAAGTTAAGTAATAATATATCATCGCTATTGACAAATTTTTAAGATCCAAGACACAGTTCTCTCTATATGTTTTAATATTTTTTATGTACTCAAATATATTCAAAGGAAAAAGTACATGGGTGATGCCATAGTCGTGGAAGCGCGTACGCTCACGCTGATCTTCTGACCGCCGGAAGCACGAAACCTCTGATCTGGGCAAAATCGGCAAGCCGAGGAAGAACGGACAGGACACATGCTGGACTGGCGAGAAAGCGTGTTCTTCCGCTCGCGCTAGGCATTTCGATTTCTGACACCTCTTGATTTAAAAAATCAGTTTTTTGATAGTTTTCTCTCTCCACTGGGCTATTCATTTTAGCCACAGTTTTCAATTGGTACGATTTGCTTCCAAATCTTACAGATGCATTTTAAAAAATTTTTCCATCGCTCGGACAGAAGAGTCGATTGCTCAGTGAGTACGAGTATACATACAAAGTGCATACGGGTAACCAACCCCGTAGGGCTTGCCACATATGGGCCATTCGGTCAAAGACACCGACCCGTGGCCACGCTGTGTGGAGAAAAGTCCGTAACGTAAACGGCACGAAACAGTCAGGACCGAAGCCCCGAAGGAGCTCTGAGACAGCTTCTCGACCGAGATCGTAGAATTGGCCCAAAACCCGCTCTGCTCCGTCCGCCTCGCACGGACCGTGTATCTCTTATAGATACCGAACGGCCGGCAAGGACGCCGGCGCCGCCGGCCGAATAGCACGCGCGCTTATGAGTGTAAACCGCCGCGGCAACAGACCGCCCGGCCGTGCTGTTGTAACATAGCGCGTGAACGAACGAAAAAAAAATTTATAGTAAACATTAAAATAAATTACACTACCGTAAACTAGACAAAAAATTACACATTTTTTCCCAATATGAAAATTTTCACAAACTTTTCAAAGTCCCATCGCATCGAGTAAACTTTTTTAATAACGCTTCCGCACGATTCTAAATGCTTAATCCATATGTGAAATCGTTCACTGATCACGAATATCGTATTTAAAAAAATTACAAAAATTTATTTTTCCAAATAATCAAAAAAAACCGAAAAATCACAAGAGTAAAGTACCATTATTTTAAACAATATGTCGTTCTAAATGCTTAATCCCTATGTAAAAAAGTTATCTAAGCAAGAATATGTAATTGAAAAAAATTAGAAAAATTTATTTTAGCCGTAAATCGAAAATAATGGGGACACCGGAGCTGTTCGAAGCGCCGAGACGCGCCGCGTACGGCCGAATATTTTCCAAGTCCCAACGTACCGATCAAGAGTAAAGTACCATTTTCCTACATTAGATTTCGTTCTAAATGCTTAATCCCTATGTAAAAACGTTAGTTAAGCAAGAATATCGTATTTTTAAAAAAATCTAATGATAGGATTTCCCAGAAAATTGAAAAAACCGTAAAATGTCAAGAGTAAAGTGCCATTTTCTGACATTAGATTTCGTTCTAAATGCTTAATCCCTATGTAGAAACGTTAGTTAAGCAAGAATATCGTATTTTTAAAAAAATCTAATGATAGGATTTTTCAGAAAATTGAAAAAACCGTAAAATGTCAAGAGTAAAGTGCCCTTATTTTAAACAATGTATCGTTCTAAATGCTTAATCCCTATGTAAAAAAGTTATTTTAGCAGGAATATGTTATTGAAAAAAATTAGAAAAATTTATTTTAGCCGTAAATCGAAAATAATGGGGACACCGGAGCTGTTCGAAGCGCCGAGCGCGCCGCGTACGCCCGAATATTTTCAAAGTCCCAACGTACCGATCAAGAGTAAAGTACCATTTTCCTACATTAGATTTCGTTCTAAATGCTTAATCCCTATGTAAAAACGTTAGTTAAGCAAGAATATCGTATTTTTAAAAAAATCTAATGATAGGATTTCCCAGAAAATTGAAAAAACCGAAAAATGTCAAGAGTAAAGTGCCATTTTCTGACATTAGATTTCGTTCTAAATGCTTAATCCCTATGTAGAAACGTTAGTTAAGCAAGAATATCGTATTTTTAAAAAAATCTAATGATAGGATTTTTCAGAAAATTGAAAAAACCGTAAAATGTCAAGAGTAAAGTGCCCTTATTTTAAACAATGTATCGTTCTAAATGCTTAATCCCTATGTAAAAAAGTTATTTAAGCAGGAATATGTTATTGAATAAAATGAGAAAAATTTATTTTAGCCGTAAATCGAAAATAATGGATCGAGCGAATCGGTCGATTGCGCCGAGACGCGCTATGATGCAACAGACGAGCGATTGGAACGCCCGAATATTTTCAAAGTCCCAACGTACCGATCAAGAGTAAAGTACCATTTTCCTACATTAGATTTCGTTCTAAATGCTTAATCCCTATGTAAAAACGTTAGTTAAGCAAGAATATCGTATTTTTAAAAAAATCTAATGATAGGATTTTCCAGAAAATTGAAAAAACCGAAAAATGTCAAGAGTAAAGTGCCATTTTCTGACATTAGATTTCGTTCTAAATGCTTAATCCCTATGTAGAAACGTTAGTTAAGCAAGAATATCGTATTTTTAAAAAAATCTAATGATAGGATTTTTCAGAAAATTGAAAAAACCGTAAAATGTCAAGAGTAAAGTGCCCTTATTTTAAACAATGTATCGTTCTAAATGCTTAATCCCTATGTAAAAAAGTTATTTAAGCAGGAATATGTTATTGAATAAAATGAGAAAAATTTATTTTAGCCGTAAATCGAAAATAATGGATCGAGCGAATCGGTCGATTGCGCCGAGACGCGCTATGATGCAACAGACGAGCGATTGGAACGCCCGAATATTTTCAAAGTCCCAACGTACCGATCAAGAGTAAAGTACCATTTTCCTACATTAGATTTCGTTCTAAATGCTTAATCCCTATGTAAAAACGTTAGTTAAGCAAGAATATCGTATTTTTAAAAAAATCTAATGATAGGATTTCCCAGAAAATTGAAAAAACCGAAAAATGTCAAGAGTAAAGTGCCATTTTCTGACATTAGATTTCGTTCTAAATGCTTAATCCCTATGTAGAAACGTTAGTTAAGCAAGAATATCGTATTTTTAAAAAAATCTAATGATAGGATTTTTCAGAAAATTGAAAAAACCGTAAAATATCAAGAGTAAAGTGCCCTTATTTTAAACAATGTATCGTTCTAAATGCTTAATCCCTATGTAAAAAAGTTATTTTAGCAGGAATATGTTATTGAAAAAAATTAGAAAAATTTATTTTAGCCGTAAATCGAAAATAATGGGGACACCGGAGCTGTTCGAAGCGCCGAGCGCGCCGCGTACGCCCGAATATTTTCAAAGTCCCAACGTACCGATCAAGAGTAAAGTACCATTTTCCTACATTAGATTTCGTTCTAAATACTTAATCCCTATGTAAAAACGTTAGTTAAGCAAGAATATCGTATTTTTAAAAAAATCTAATGATAGGATTTTCCAGAAAATTGAAAAAACCGAAAAATGTCAAGAGTAAAGTGCCATTTTCTGACATTAGATTTCGTTCTAAATGCTTAATCCCTATGTAGAAACGTTAGTTAAGCAAGAATATCGTATTTTTAAAAAAATCTAATGATAGGATTTTTCAGAAAATTGAAAAAACCGTAAAATGTCAAGAGTAAAGTGCCCTTATTTTAAACATTATATCGTTCTAAATGCTTAATCCCTATGTAAAAAAGTTATCTAAGCAAGAATATGTTATTGAATAAAATGAGAAAAATTTATTTTAGCCGTAAATCGAAAATAATTGATCGAGCGAATCGGTCGATTGCGCCGAGACGCGCTATGATGCAACAGACGAGCGATTGGAACGCCCGAATATTTTCAAAGTCCCAACGTACCGATCAAGAGTAAAGTACCATTTTCCTACATTAGATTTCGTTCTAAATGCTTAATCCCTATGTAAAAACGTTAGTTAAGCAAGAATATCGTATTTTTAAAAAAATCTAATGATAGGATTTTCCAGAAAATTGAAAAAACCGAAAAATGTCAAGAGTAAAGTGCCATTTTCTGACATTAGATTTCGTTCTAAATGCTTAATCCCTATGTAGAAACGTTAGTTAAGCAAGAATATCGTATTTTTAAAAAAATCTAATGATAGGATTTTTCAGAAAATTGAAAAAACCGTAAAATGTCAAGAGTAAAGTGCCCTTATTTTAAACAATGTATCGTTCTAAATGCTTAATCCCTATGTAAAAAAGTTATTTAAGCAGGAATATGTTATTGAATAAAATGAGAAAAATTTATTTTAGCCGTAAATCGAAAATAATGGATCGAGCGAATCGGTCGATTGCGCCGAGACGCGCTATGATGCAACAGACGAGCGATTGGAACGCCCGAATATTTTCAAAGTCCCAACGTACCGATCAAGAGTAAAGTACCATTTTCCTACATTAGATTTCGTTCTAAATGCTTAATCCCTATGTAAAAACGTTAGTTAAGCAAGAATATCGTATTTTTAAAAAAATCTAATGATAGGATTTCCCAGAAAATTGAAAAAACCGAAAAATGTCAAGAGTAAAGTGCCATTTTCTGACATTAGATTTCGTTCTAAATGCTTAATCCCTATGTAGAAACGTTAGTTAAGCAAGAATACCGTATTTTTAAAAAAATCTAATGATAGGATTTTTCAGAAAATTGAAAAAACCGTAAAATATCAAGAGTAAAGTGCCCTTATTTTAAACAATGTATCGTTCTAAATGCTTAATCCCTATGTAAAAAAGTTATTTTAGCAGGAATATGTTATTGAAAAAAATTAGAAAAATTTATTTTAGCCGTAAATCGAAAATAATGGGGACACCGGAGCTGTTCGAAGCGCCGAGCGCGCCGCGTACGCCCGAATATTTTCAAAGTCCCAACGTACCGATCAAGAGTAAAGTACCATTTTCCTACATTAGATTTCGTTCTAAATGCTTAATCCCTATGTAAAAACGTTAGTTAAGCAAGAATATCGTATTTTTAAAAAAATCTAATGATAGGATTTTCCAGAAAATTGAAAAAACCGAAAAATGTCAAGAGTAAAGTGCCATTTTCTGACATTAGATTTCGTTCTAAATGCTTAATCCCTATGTAAAAACGTTAGTTAAGCAAGAATATCGTATTTTTAAAAAAATCTAATGATAGGATTTCCCAGAAAATTGAAAAAACCGAAAAATGTCAAGAGTAAAGTGCCATTTTCTGACATTAGATTTCGTTCTAAATGCTTAATCCCTATGTAGAAACGTTAGTTAAGCAAGAATATCGTATTTTTAAAAAAATCTAATGATAGGATTTTTCAGAAAATTGAAAAAACCGTAAAATATCAAGAGTAAAGTGCCCTTATTTTAAACAATGTATCGTTCTAAATGCTTAATCCCTATGTAAAAAAGTTATTTTAGCAGGAATATGTTATTGAAAAAAATTAGAAAAATTTATTTTAGCCGTAAATCGAAAATAATGGGGACACCGGAGCTGTTCGAAGCGCCGAGCGCGCCGCGTACGCCCGAATATTTTCAAAGTCCCAACGTACCGATCAAGAGTAAAGTACCATTTTCCTACATTAGATTTCGTTCTAAATACTTAATCCCTATGTAAAAACGTTAGTTAAGCAAGAATATCGTATTCTTAAAAAAATCTAATGATAGGATTTTTCAGAAAATTGAAAAAACCGTAAAATGTCAAGAGTAAAGTGCCCTTATTTTAAACAATGTATCGTTCTAAATGCTTAATCCCTATGTAAAAAAGTTATTTTAGCAAGAATATGTTATTGAATAAAATGAGAAAAATTTATTTTAGCCGTAAATCGAAAATAATGGATCGAGCGAATCGGTCGATTGCGCCGAGACGCGCTATGATGCAACAGACGAGCGATTGGAACGCCCGAATATTTTCAAAGTCCCAACGTACCGATCAAGAGTAAAGTACCATTTTCCTACATTAGATTTCGTTCTAAATACTTAATCCCTATGTAAAAACGTTAGTTAAGCAAGAATATCGTATTTTTAAAAAAATCTAATGATAGGATTTTCCAGAAAATTGAAAAAACCGAAAAATGTCAAGAGTAAAGTGCCATTTTCTGACATTAGATTTCGTTCTAAATGCTTAATCCCTATGTAGAAACGTTAGTTAAGCAAGAATATCGTATTCTTAAAAAAATCTAATGATAGGATTTTTCAGAAAATTGAAAAAACCGTAAAATGTCAAGAGTAAAGTGCCCTTATTTTAAACAATGTATCGTTCTAAATGCTTAATCCCTATGTAAAAAAGTTATTTTAGCAGGAATATGTTATTGAAAAAAATTAGAAAAATTTATTTTAGCCGTAAATCGAAAATAATGGATCGAGCGAATCGGTCGATTGCGCCGAGACGCGCTATGATGCAACAGACGAGCGATTGGAACGCCCGAATATTTTCAAAGTCCCAACGTACCGATCAAGAGTAAAGTACCATTTTCCTACATTAGATTTCGTTCTAAATGCTTAATCCCTATGTAAAAACGTTAGTTAAGCAAGAATATCGTATTTTTAAAAAAATCTAATGATAGGATTTCCCAGAAAATTGAAATAACCGTAAAATGTCAAGAGTAAAGTGCCATTTTCTGACATTAGATTTCGTTCTAAATGCTTAATCCCTATGTAGAAACGTTAGTTAAGCAAGAATATCGTATTTTTAAAAAAATCTAATGATAGGATTTTTCAGAAAATTGAAAAAACCGTAAAATGTCAAGAGTAAAGTGCCCTTATTTTAAACAATGTATCGTTCTAAATGCTTAATCCCTATGTAAAAAAGTTATTTTAGCAGGAATATGTTATTGAAAAAAATTAGAAAAATTTATTTTAGCCGTAAATCGAAAATAATGGGGACACCGGAGCTGTTCGAAGCGCCGAGCGCGCCGCGTACGCCCGAATATTTTCAAAGTCCCAACGTACCGATCAAGAGTAAAGTACCATTTTCCTACATTAGATTTCGTTCTAAATGCTTAATCCCTATGTAAAAACGTTAGTTAAGCAAGAATATCGTATTTTTAAAAAAATCTAATGATAGGATTTTCCAGAAAATTGAAAAAAACCGAAAAATGTCAAGAGTAAAGTGCCATTTTCTGACATTAGATTTCGTTCTAAATGCTTAATCCCTATGTAGAAACGTTAGTTAAGCAAGAATATCGTATTCTTAAAAAAAAATCTAATGATAGGATTTTTCAGAAAATTGAAAAAACCGTAAAATGTCAAGAGTAAAGTGCCCTTATTTTAAACAATGTATCGTTCTAAATGCTTAATCCCTATGTAAAAAAGTTATTTAAGCAAGAATATGTTATTGAATAAAATGAGAAAAATTTATTTTAGCCGTAAATCGAAAATAATGGATCGAGCGAATCGGTCGATTGCGCCGAGACGCGCTATGATGCAACAGACGAGCGATTGGAACGCCCGAATATTTTCAAAGTCCCAACGTACCGATCAAGAGTAAAGTACCATTTTCCTACATTAGATTTCGTTCTAAATGCTTAATCCCTATGTAAAAACGTTAGTTAAGCAAGAATATCGTATTTTTAAAAAAATCTAATGATAGGATTTTCCAGAAAATTGAAAAAACCGAAAAATGTCAAGAGTAAAGTGCCATTTTCTGACATTAGATTTCGTTCTAAATGCTTAATCCCTATGTAGAAACGTTAGTTAAGCAAGAATATCGTATTTTTAAAAAAATCTAATGATAGGATTTTTCAGAAAATTGAAAAAACCGTAAAATGTCAAGAGTAAAGTGCCCTTATTTTAAACAATGTATCGTTCTAAATGCTTAATCCCTATGTAAAAAAGTTATTTAAGCAGGAATATGTTATTGAATAAAATGAGAAAAATTTATTTTAGCCGTAAATCGAAAATAATGGATCGAGCGAATCGGTCGATTGCGCCGAGACGCGCTATGATGCAACAGACGAGCGATTGGAACGCCCGAATATTTTCAAAGTCCCAACGTACCGATCAAGAGTAAAGTACCATTTTCCTACATTAGATTTCGTTCTAAATGCTTAATCCCTATGTAAAAACGTTAGTTAAGCAAGAATATCGTATTTTTAAAAAAATCTAATGATAGGATTTCCCAGAAAATTGAAAAAACCGAAAAATGTCAAGAGTAAAGTGCCATTTTCTGACATTAGATTTCGTTCTAAATGCTTAATCCCTATGTAGAAACGTTAGTTAAGCAAGAATATCGTATTTTTAAAAAAATCTAATGATAGGATTTTTCAGAAAATTGAAAAAACCGTAAAATATCAAGAGTAAAGTGCCCTTATTTTAAACAATGTATCGTTCTAAATGCTTAATCCCTATGTAAAAAAGTTATTTTAGCAGGAATATGTTATTGAAAAAAATTAGAAAAATTTATTTTAGCCGTAAATCGAAAATAATGGGGACACCGGAGCTGTTCGAAGCGCCGAGCGCGCCGCGTACGCCCGAATATTTTCAAAGTCCCAACGTACCGATCAAGAGTAAAGTACCATTTTCCTACATTAGATTTCGTTCTAAATACTTAATCCCTATGTAAAAACGTTAGTTAAGCAAGAATATCGTATTTTTAAAAAAATCTAATGATAGGATTTTCCAGAAAATTGAAAAAACCGAAAAATGTCAAGAGTAAAGTGCCATTTTCTGACATTAGATTTCGTTCTAAATGCTTAATCCCTATGTAGAAACGTTAGTTAAGCAAGAATATCGTATTCTTAAAAAAATCTAATGATAGGATTTTTCAGAAAATTGAAAAAACCGTAAAATGTCAAGAGTAAAGTGCCCTTATTTTAAACAATGTATCGTTCTAAATGCTTAATCCCTATGTAAAAAAGTTATTTAAGCAAGAATATGTTATTGAATAAAATGAGAAAAATTTATTTTAGCCGTAAATCGAAAATAATGGATCGAGCGAATCGGTCGATTGCGCCGAGACGCGCTATGATGCAACAGACGAGCGATTGGAACGCCCGAATATTTTCAAAGTCCCAACGTACCGATCAAGAGTAAAGTACCATTTTCCTACATTAGATTTCGTTCTAAATGCTTAATCCCTATGTAAAAACGTTAGTTAAGCAAGAATATCGTATTTTTAAAAAAATCTAATGATAGGATTTCCCAGAAAATTGAAAAAACCGAAAAATGTCAAGAGTAAAGTGCCATTTTCTGACATTAGATTTCGTTCTAAATGCTTAATCCCTTTGTAGAAACGTTAGTTAAGCAAGAATATCGTATTTTTAAAAAAAATCTAATGATAGGATTTTTCAGAAAATTGAAAAAACCGTAAAATATCAAGAGTAAAGTGCCCTTATTTTAAACAATGTATCGTTCTAAATGCTTAATCCCTATGTAAAAAAGTTATTTAAGCAGGAATATGTTATTGAATAAAATGAGAAAAATTTATTTTAGCCGTAAATCGAAAATAATGGATCGAGCGAATCGGTCGATTGCGCCGAGACGCGCTATGATGCAACAGACGAGCGATTGGAACGCCCGAATATTTTCAAAGTCCCAACGTACCGATCAAGAGTAAAGTACCATTTTCCTACATTAGATTTCGTTCTAAATGCTTAATCCCTATGTAAAAACGTTAGTTAAGCAAGAATATCGTATTTTTAAAAAAATCTAATGATAGGATTTTCCAGAAAATTGAAAAAACCGAAAAATGTCAAGAGTAAAGTGCCATTTTCTGACATTAGATTTCGTTCTAAATGCTTAATCCCTATGTAGAAACGTTAGTTAAGCAAGAATATCGTATTTTTAAAAAAATCTAATGATAGGATTTTTCAGAAAATTGAAAAAACCGTAAAATGTCAAGAGTAAAGTGCCCTTATTTTAAACAATGTATCGTTCTAAATGCTTAATCCCTATGTAAAAAAGTTATTTAAGCAGGAATATGTTATTGAATAAAATGAGAAAAATTTATTTTAGCCGTAAATCGAAAATAATGGATCGAGCGAATCGGTCGATTGCGCCGAGACGCGCTATGATGCAACAGACGAGCGATTGGAACGCCCGAATATTTTCAAAGTCCCAACGTACCGATCAAGAGTAAAGTACCATTTTCCTACATTAGATTTCGTTCTAAATGCTTAATCCCTATGTAAAAACGTTAGTTAAGCAAGAATATCGTATTTTTAAAAAAATCTAATGATAGGATTTCCCAGAAAATTGAAAAAACCGAAAAATGTCAAGAGTAAAGTGCCATTTTCTGACATTAGATTTCGTTCTAAATGCTTAATCCCTATGTAGAAACGTTAGTTAAGCAAGAATATCGTATTTTTAAAAAAATCTAATGATAGGATTTTTCAGAAAATTGAAAAAACCGTAAAATATCAAGAGTAAAGTGCCCTTATTTTAAACAATGTATCGTTCTAAATGCTTAATCCCTATGTAAAAAAGTTATTTTAGCAGGAATATGTTATTGAAAAAAATTAGAAAAATTTATTTTAGCCGTAAATCGAAAATAATGGGGACACCGGAGCTGTTCGAAGCGCCGAGCGCGCCGCGTACGCCCGAATATTTTCAAAGTCCCAACGTACCGATCAAGAGTAAAGTACCATTTTCCTACATTAGATTTCGTTCTAAATACTTAATCCCTATGTAAAAACGTTAGTTAAGCAAGAATATCGTATTTTTAAAAAAATCTAATGATAGGATTTTCCAGAAAATTGAAAAAACCGAAAAATGTCAAGAGTAAAGTGCCATTTTCTGACATTAGATTTCGTTCTAAATGCTTAATCCCTATGTAGAAACGTTAGTTAAGCAAGAATATCGTATTCTTAAAAAAATCTAATGATAGGATTTTTCAGAAAATTGAAAAAACCGTAAAATGTCAAGAGTAAAGTGCCCTTATTTTAAACAATGTATCGTTCTAAATGCTTAATCCCTATGTAAAAAAGTTATTTAAGCAGGAATATGTTATTGAATAAAATGAGAAAAATTTATTTTAGCCGTAAATCGAAAATAATGGATCGAGCGAATCGGTCGATTGCGCCGAGACGCGCTATGATGCAACAGACGAGCGATTGGAACGCCCGAATATTTTCAAAGTCCCAACGTACCGATCAAGAGTAAAGTACCATTTTCCTACATTAGATTTCGTTCTAAATGCTTAATCCCTATGTAAAAACGTTAGTTAAGCAAGAATATCGTATTTTTAAAAAAATCTAATGATAGGATTTCCCAGAAAATTGAAAAAACCGAAAAATGTCAAGAGTAAAGTGCCATTTTCTGACATTAGATTTCGTTCTAAATGCTTAATCCCTATGTAGAAACGTTAGTTAAGCAAGAATATCGTATTTTTAAAAAAATCTAATGATAGGATTTTTCAGAAAATTGAAAAAACCGTAAAATATCAAGAGTAAAGTGCCCTTATTTTAAACAATGTATCGTTCTAAATGCTTAATCCCTATGTAAAAAAGTTATTTTAGCAGGAATATGTTATTGAAAAAAATTAGAAAAATTTATTTTAGCCGTAAATCGAAAATAATGGGGACACCGGAGCTGTTCGAAGCGCCGAGCGCGCCGCGTACGCCCGAATATTTTCAAAGTCCCAACGTACCGATCAAGAGTAAAGTACCATTTTCCTACATTAGATTTCGTTCTAAATACTTAATCCCTATGTAAAAACGTTAGTTAAGCAAGAATATCGTATTTTTAAAAAAATCTAATGATAGGATTTTCCAGAAAATTGAAAAAACCGAAAAATGTCAAGAGTAAAGTGCCATTTTCTGACATTAGATTTCGTTCTAAATGCTTAATCCCTATGTAGAAACGTTAGTTAAGCAAGAATATCGTATTCTTAAAAAAATCTAATGATAGGATTTTTCAGAAAATTGAAAAAACCGTAAAATGTCAAGAGTAAAGTGCCCTTATTTTAAACAATGTATCGTTCTAAATGCTTAATCCCTATGTAAAAAAGTTATTTAAGCAAGAATATGTTATTGAATAAAATGAGAAAAATTTATTTTAGCCGTAAATCGAAAATAATGGATCGAGCGAATCGGTCGATTGCGCCGAGACGCGCTATGATGCAACAGACGAGCGATTGGAACGCCCGAATATTTTCAAAGTCCCAACGTACCGATCAAGAGTAAAGTACCATTTTCCTACATTAGATTTCGTTCTAAATGCTTAATCCCTATGTAAAAACGTTAGTTAAGCAAGAATATCGTATTTTTAAAAAAATCTAATGATAGGATTTCCCAGAAAATTGAAAAAACCGAAAAATGTCAAGAGTAAAGTGCCATTTTCTGACATTAGATTTCGTTCTAAATGCTTAATCCCTTTGTAGAAACGTTAGTTAAGCAAGAATATCGTATTTTTAAAAAAAATCTAATGATAGGATTTTTCAGAAAATTGAAAAAACCGTAAAATATCAAGAGTAAAGTGCCCTTATTTTAAACAATGTATCGTTCTAAATGCTTAATCCCTATGTAAAAAAGTTATTTAAGCAGGAATATGTTATTGAATAAAATGAGAAAAATTTATTTTAGCCGTAAATCGAAAATAATGGATCGAGCGAATCGGTCGATTGCGCCGAGACGCGCTATGATGCAACAGACGAGCGATTGGAACGCCCGAATATTTTCAAAGTCCCAACGTACCGATCAAGAGTAAAGTACCATTTTCCTACATTAGATTTCGTTCTAAATGCTTAATCCCTATGTAAAAACGTTAGTTAAGCAAGAATATCGTATTTTTAAAAAAATCTAATGATAGGATTTTCCAGAAAATTGAAAAAACCGAAAAATGTCAAGAGTAAAGTGCCATTTTCTGACATTAGATTTCGTTCTAAATGCTTAATCCCTATGTAGAAACGTTAGTTAAGCAAGAATATCGTATTTTTAAAAAAATCTAATGATAGGATTTTTCAGAAAATTGAAAAAACCGTAAAATGTCAAGAGTAAAGTGCCCTTATTTTAAACAATGTATCGTTCTAAATGCTTAATCCCTATGTAAAAAAGTTATTTAAGCAGGAATATGTTATTGAATAAAATGAGAAAAATTTATTTTAGCCGTAAATCGAAAATAATGGATCGAGCGAATCGGTCGATTGCGCCGAGACGCGCTATGATGCAACAGACGAGCGATTGGAACGCCCGAATATTTTCAAAGTCCCAACGTACCGATCAAGAGTAAAGTACCATTTTCCTACATTAGATTTCGTTCTAAATGCTTAATCCCTATGTAAAAACGTTAGTTAAGCAAGAATATCGTATTTTTAAAAAAATCTAATGATAGGATTTCCCAGAAAATTGAAAAAACCGAAAAATGTCAAGAGTAAAGTGCCATTTTCTGACATTAGATTTCGTTCTAAATGCTTAATCCCTATGTAGAAACGTTAGTTAAGCAAGAATATCGTATTTTTAAAAAAATCTAATGATAGGATTTTTCAGAAAATTGAAAAAACCGTAAAATATCAAGAGTAAAGTGCCCTTATTTTAAACAATGTATCGTTCTAAATGCTTAATCCCTATGTAAAAAAGTTATTTTAGCAGGAATATGTTATTGAAAAAAATTAGAAAAATTTATTTTAGCCGTAAATCGAAAATAATGGGGACACCGGAGCTGTTCGAAGCGCCGAGCGCGCCGCGTACGCCCGAATATTTTCAAAGTCCCAACGTACCGATCAAGAGTAAAGTACCATTTTCCTACATTAGATTTCGTTCTAAATACTTAATCCCTATGTAAAAACGTTAGTTAAGCAAGAATATCGTATTTTTAAAAAAATCTAATGATAGGATTTTCCAGAAAATTGAAAAAACCGAAAAATGTCAAGAGTAAAGTGCCATTTTCTGACATTAGATTTCGTTCTAAATGCTTAATCCCTATGTAGAAACGTTAGTTAAGCAAGAATATCGTATTCTTAAAAAAATCTAATGATAGGATTTTTCAGAAAATTGAAAAAACCGTAAAATGTCAAGAGTAAAGTGCCCTTATTTTAAACAATGTATCGTTCTAAATGCTTAATCCCTATGTAAAAAAGTTATTTAAGCAGGAATATGTTATTGAATAAAATGAGAAAAATTTATTTTAGCCGTAAATCGAAAATAATGGATCGAGCGAATCGGTCGATTGCGCCGAGACGCGCTATGATGCAACAGACGAGCGATTGGAACGCCCGAATATTTTCAAAGTCCCAACGTACCGATCAAGAGTAAAGTACCATTTTCCTACATTAGATTTCGTTCTAAATGCTTAATCCCTATGTAAAAACGTTAGTTAAGCAAGAATATCGTATTTTTAAAAAAATCTAATGATAGGATTTCCCAGAAAATTGAAAAAACCGTAAAATGTCAAGAGTAAAGTGCCATTTTCTGACATTAGATTTCGTTCTAAATGCTTAATCCCTATGTAGAAACGTTAGTTAAGCAAGAATATCGTATTTTTAAAAAAATCTAATGATAGGATTTTTCAGAAAATTGAAAAAACCGTAAAATGTCAAGAGTAAAGTGCCCTTATTTTAAACAATGTATCGTTCTAAATGCTTAATCCCTATGTAAAAAAGTTATTTTAGCAGGAATATGTTATTGAAAAAAATTAGAAAAATTTATTTTAGCCGTAAATCGAAAATAATGGGGACACCGGAGCTGTTCGAAGCGCCGAGCGCGCCGCGTACGCCCGAATATTTTCAAAGTCCCAACGTACCGATCAAGAGTAAAGTACCATTTTCCTACATTAGATTTCGTTCTAAATGCTTAATCCCTATGTAAAAACGTTAGTTAAGCAAGAATATCGTATTTTTAAAAAAATCTAATGATAGGATTTTCCAGAAAATTGAAAAAACCGAAAAATGTCAAGAGTAAAGTGCCATTTTCTGACATTAGATTTCGTTCTAAATGCTTAATCCCTATGTAGAAACGTTAGTTAAGCAAGAATATCGTATTCTTAAAAAAATCTAATGATAGGATTTTTCAGAAAATTGAAAAAACCGTAAAATGTCAAGAGTAAAGTGCCCTTATTTTAAACAATGTATCGTTCTAAATGCTTAATCCCTATGTAAAAAAGTTATTTAAGCAAGAATATGTTATTGAATAAAATGAGAAAAATTTATTTTAGCCGTAAATCGAAAATAATGGATCGAGCGAATCGGTCGATTGCGCCGAGACGCGCTATGATGCAACAGACGAGCGATTGGAACGCCCGAATATTTTCAAAGTCCCAACGTACCGATCAAGAGTAAAGTACCATTTTCCTACATTAGATTTCGTTCTAAATGCTTAATCCCTATGTAAAAACGTTAGTTAAGCAAGAATATCGTATTTTTAAAAAAATCTAATGATAGGATTTCCCAGAAAATTGAAAAAACCGAAAAATGTCAAGAGTAAAGTGCCATTTTCTGACATTAGATTTCGTTCTAAATGCTTAATCCCTTTGTAGAAACGTTAGTTAAGCAAGAATATCGTATTTTTAAAAAAAATCTAATGATAGGATTTTTCAGAAAATTGAAAAAACCGTAAAATATCAAGAGTAAAGTGCCCTTATTTTAAACAATGTATCGTTCTAAATGCTTAATCCCTATGTAAAAAAGTTATTTAAGCAGGAATATGTTATTGAATAAAATGAGAAAAATTTATTTTAGCCGTAAATCGAAAATAATGGATCGAGCGAATCGGTCGATTGCGCCGAGACGCGCTATGATGCAACAGACGAGCGATTGGAACGCCCGAATATTTTCAAAGTCCCAACGTACCGATCAAGAGTAAAGTACCATTTTCCTACATTAGATTTCGTTCTAAATGCTTAATCCCTATGTAAAAACGTTAGTTAAGCAAGAATATCGTATTTTTAAAAAAATCTAATGATAGGATTTTCCAGAAAATTGAAAAAACCGAAAAATGTCAAGAGTAAAGTGCCATTTTCTGACATTAGATTTCGTTCTAAATGCTTAATCCCTATGTAGAAACGTTAGTTAAGCAAGAATATCGTATTTTTAAAAAAATCTAATGATAGGATTTTTCAGAAAATTGAAAAAACCGTAAAATGTCAAGAGTAAAGTGCCCTTATTTTAAACAATGTATCGTTCTAAATGCTTAATCCCTATGTAAAAAAGTTATTTAAGCAGGAATATGTTATTGAATAAAATGAGAAAAATTTATTTTAGCCGTAAATCGAAAATAATGGATCGAGCGAATCGGTCGATTGCGCCGAGACGCGCTATGATGCAACAGACGAGCGATTGGAACGCCCGAATATTTTCAAAGTCCCAACGTACCGATCAAGAGTAAAGTACCATTTTCCTACATTAGATTTCGTTCTAAATGCTTAATCCCTATGTAAAAACGTTAGTTAAGCAAGAATATCGTATTTTTAAAAAAATCTAATGATAGGATTTCCCAGAAAATTGAAAAAACCGAAAAATGTCAAGAGTAAAGTGCCATTTTCTGACATTAGATTTCGTTCTAAATGCTTAATCCCTATGTAAAAACGTTAGTTAAGCAAGAATATCGTATTTTTAAAAAAATCTAATGATAGGATTTCCCAGAAAATTGAAAAAACCGAAAAATGTCAAGAGTAAAGTGCCATTTTCTGACATTAGATTTCGTTCTAAATGCTTAATCCCTATGTAAAAACGTTAGTTAAGCAAGAATATCGTATTTTTAAAAAAATCTAATGATAGGATTTTCCAGAAAATTGAAAAAACCGAAAAATGTCAAGAGTAAAGTGCCATTTTCTGACATTAGATTTCGTTCTAAATGCTTAATCCCTATGTAGAAACGTTAGTTAAGCAAGAATATCGTATTCTTAAAAAAATCTAATGATAGGATTTTCCAGAAAATTGAAAAAACCGAAAAATGTCAAGAGTAAAGTGCCATTTTCTGACATTAGATTTCGTTCTAAATGCTTAATCCCTATGTAGAAACGTTAGTTAAGCAAGAATATCGTATTCTTAAAAAAATCTAATGATAGGATTTTTCAGAAAATTGAAAAAACCGTAAAATGTCAAGAGTAAAGTGCCCTTATTTTAAACAATGTATCGTTCTAAATGCTTAATCCCTATGTAAAAAAGTTATTTAAGCAAGAATATGTTATTGAATAAAATGAGAAAAATTTATTTTAGCCGTAAATCGAAAATAATGGATCGAGCGAATCGGTCGATTGCGCCGAGACGCGCTATGATGCAACAGACGAGCGATTGGAACGCCCGAATATTTTCAAAGTCCCAACGTACCGATCAAGAGTAAAGTACCATTTTCCTACATTAGATTTCGTTCTAAATGCTTAATCCCTATGTAAAAACGTTAGTTAAGCAAGAATATCGTATTTTTAAAAAAATCTAATGATAGGATTTCCCAGAAAATTGAAAAAACCGAAAAATGTCAAGAGTAAAGTGCCATTTTCTGACATTAGATTTCGTTCTAAATGCTTAATCCCTTTGTAGAAACGTTAGTTAAGCAAGAATATCGTATTTTTAAAAAAAATCTAATGATAGGATTTTTCAGAAAATTGAAAAAACCGTAAAATATCAAGAGTAAAGTGCCCTTATTTTAAACAATGTATCGTTCTAAATGCTTAATCCCTATGTAAAAAAGTTATTTAAGCAGGAATATGTTATTGAATAAAATGAGAAAAATTTATTTTAGCCGTAAATCGAAAATAATGGATCGAGCGAATCGGTCGATTGCGCCGAGACGCGCTATGATGCAACAGACGAGCGATTGGAACGCCCGAATATTTTCAAAGTCCCAACGTACCGATCAAGAGTAAAGTACCATTTTCCTACATTAGATTTCGTTCTAAATGCTTAATCCCTATGTAAAAACGTTAGTTAAGCAAGAATATCGTATTTTTAAAAAAATCTAATGATAGGATTTTCCAGAAAATTGAAAAAACCGAAAAATGTCAAGAGTAAAGTGCCATTTTCTGACATTAGATTTCGTTCTAAATGCTTAATCCCTATGTAGAAACGTTAGTTAAGCAAGAATATCGTATTTTTAAAAAAATCTAATGATAGGATTTTTCAGAAAATTGAAAAAACCGTAAAATGTCAAGAGTAAAGTGCCCTTATTTTAAACAATGTATCGTTCTAAATGCTTAATCCCTATGTAAAAAAGTTATTTAAGCAGGAATATGTTATTGAATAAAATGAGAAAAATTTATTTTAGCCGTAAATCGAAAATAATGGATCGAGCGAATCGGTCGATTGCGCCGAGACGCGCTATGATGCAACAGACGAGCGATTGGAACGCCCGAATATTTTCAAAGTCCCAACGTACCGATCAAGAGTAAAGTACCATTTTCCTACATTAGATTTCGTTCTAAATGCTTAATCCCTATGTAAAAACGTTAGTTAAGCAAGAATATCGTATTTTTAAAAAAATCTAATGATAGGATTTCCCAGAAAATTGAAAAAACCGAAAAATGTCAAGAGTAAAGTGCCATTTTCTGACATTAGATTTCGTTCTAAATGCTTAATCCCTATGTAGAAACGTTAGTTAAGCAAGAATATCGTATTTTTAAAAAAATCTAATGATAGGATTTTTCAGAAAATTGAAAAAACCGTAAAATATCAAGAGTAAAGTGCCCTTATTTTAAACAATGTATCGTTCTAAATGCTTAATCCCTATGTAAAAAAGTTATTTTAGCAGGAATATGTTATTGAAAAAAATTAGAAAAATTTATTTTAGCCGTAAATCGAAAATAATGGGGACACCGGAGCTGTTCGAAGCGCCGAGCGCGCCGCGTACGCCCGAATATTTTCAAAGTCCCAACGTACCGATCAAGAGTAAAGTACCATTTTCCTACATTAGATTTCGTTCTAAATACTTAATCCCTATGTAAAAACGTTAGTTAAGCAAGAATATCGTATTTTTAAAAAAATCTAATGATAGGATTTTCCAGAAAATTGAAAAAACCGAAAAATGTCAAGAGTAAAGTGCCATTTTCTGACATTAGATTTCGTTCTAAATGCTTAATCCCTATGTAGAAACGTTAGTTAAGCAAGAATATCGTATTCTTAAAAAAATCTAATGATAGGATTTTTCAGAAAATTGAAAAAACCGTAAAATGTCAAGAGTAAAGTGCCCTTATTTTAAACAATGTATCGTTCTAAATGCTTAATCCCTATGTAAAAAAGTTATTTAAGCAGGAATATGTTATTGAATAAAATGAGAAAAATTTATTTTAGCCGTAAATCGAAAATAATGGATCGAGCGAATCGGTCGATTGCGCCGAGACGCGCTATGATGCAACAGACGAGCGATTGGAACGCCCGAATATTTTCAAAGTCCCAACGTACCGATCAAGAGTAAAGTACCATTTTCCTACATTAGATTTCGTTCTAAATGCTTAATCCCTATGTAAAAACGTTAGTTAAGCAAGAATATCGTATTTTTAAAAAAATCTAATGATAGGATTTCCCAGAAAATTGAAAAAACCGTAAAATGTCAAGAGTAAAGTGCCATTTTCTGACATTAGATTTCGTTCTAAATGCTTAATCCCTATGTAGAAACGTTAGTTAAGCAAGAATATCGTATTTTTAAAAAAATCTAATGATAGGATTTTTCAGAAAATTGAAAAAACCGTAAAATGTCAAGAGTAAAGTGCCCTTATTTTAAACAATGTATCGTTCTAAATGCTTAATCCCTATGTAAAAAAGTTATTTTAGCAGGAATATGTTATTGAAAAAAATTAGAAAAATTTATTTTAGCCGTAAATCGAAAATAATGGGGACACCGGAGCTGTTCGAAGCGCCGAGCGCGCCGCGTACGCCCGAATATTTTCAAAGTCCCAACGTACCGATCAAGAGTAAAGTACCATTTTCCTACATTAGATTTCGTTCTAAATGCTTAATCCCTATGTAAAAACGTTAGTTAAGCAAGAATATCGTATTTTTAAAAAAATCTAATGATAGGATTTTCCAGAAAATTGAAAAAACCGAAAAATGTCAAGAGTAAAGTGCCATTTTCTGACATTAGATTTCGTTCTAAATGCTTAATCCCTATGTAGAAACGTTAGTTAAGCAAGAATATCGTATTCTTAAAAAAATCTAATGATAGGATTTTTCAGAAAATTGAAAAAACCGTAAAATGTCAAGAGTAAAGTGCCCTTATTTTAAACAATGTATCGTTCTAAATGCTTAATCCCTATGTAAAAAAGTTATTTAAGCAAGAATATGTTATTGAATAAAATGAGAAAAATTTATTTTAGCCGTAAATCGAAAATAATGGATCGAGCGAATCGGTCGATTGCGCCGAGACGCGCTATGATGCAACAGACGAGCGATTGGAACGCCCGAATATTTTCAAAGTCCCAACGTACCGATCAAGAGTAAAGTACCATTTTCCTACATTAGATTTCGTTCTAAATGCTTAATCCCTATGTAAAAACGTTAGTTAAGCAAGAATATCGTATTTTTAAAAAAATCTAATGATAGGATTTCCCAGAAAATTGAAAAAACCGAAAAATGTCAAGAGTAAAGTGCCATTTTCTGACATTAGATTTCGTTCTAAATGCTTAATCCCTTTGTAGAAACGTTAGTTAAGCAAGAATATCGTATTTTTAAAAAAAATCTAATGATAGGATTTTTCAGAAAATTGAAAAAACCGTAAAATATCAAGAGTAAAGTGCCCTTATTTTAAACAATGTATCGTTCTAAATGCTTAATCCCTATGTAAAAAAGTTATTTAAGCAGGAATATGTTATTGAATAAAATGAGAAAAATTTATTTTAGCCGTAAATCGAAAATAATGGATCGAGCGAATCGGTCGATTGCGCCGAGACGCGCTATGATGCAACAGACGAGCGATTGGAACGCCCGAATATTTTCAAAGTCCCAACGTACCGATCAAGAGTAAAGTACCATTTTCCTACATTAGATTTCGTTCTAAATGCTTAATCCCTATGTAAAAACGTTAGTTAAGCAAGAATATCGTATTTTTAAAAAAATCTAATGATAGGATTTTCCAGAAAATTGAAAAAACCGAAAAATGTCAAGAGTAAAGTGCCATTTTCTGACATTAGATTTCGTTCTAAATGCTTAATCCCTATGTAGAAACGTTAGTTAAGCAAGAATATCGTATTTTTAAAAAAATCTAATGATAGGATTTTTCAGAAAATTGAAAAAACCGTAAAATGTCAAGAGTAAAGTGCCCTTATTTTAAACAATGTATCGTTCTAAATGCTTAATCCCTATGTAAAAAAGTTATTTAAGCAGGAATATGTTATTGAATAAAATGAGAAAAATTTATTTTAGCCGTAAATCGAAAATAATGGATCGAGCGAATCGGTCGATTGCGCCGAGACGCGCTATGATGCAACAGACGAGCGATTGGAACGCCCGAATATTTTCAAAGTCCCAACGTACCGATCAAGAGTAAAGTACCATTTTCCTACATTAGATTTCGTTCTAAATGCTTAATCCCTATGTAAAAACGTTAGTTAAGCAAGAATATCGTATTTTTAAAAAAATCTAATGATAGGATTTCCCAGAAAATTGAAAAAACCGAAAAATGTCAAGAGTAAAGTGCCATTTTCTGACATTAGATTTCGTTCTAAATGCTTAATCCCTATGTAGAAACGTTAGTTAAGCAAGAATATCGTATTTTTAAAAAAATCTAATGATAGGATTTTTCAGAAAATTGAAAAAACCGTAAAATATCAAGAGTAAAGTGCCCTTATTTTAAACAATGTATCGTTCTAAATGCTTAATCCCTATGTAAAAAAGTTATTTTAGCAGGAATATGTTATTGAAAAAAATTAGAAAAATTTATTTTAGCCGTAAATCGAAAATAATGGGGACACCGGAGCTGTTCGAAGCGCCGAGCGCGCCGCGTACGCCCGAATATTTTCAAAGTCCCAACGTACCGATCAAGAGTAAAGTACCATTTTCCTACATTAGATTTCGTTCTAAATACTTAATCCCTATGTAAAAACGTTAGTTAAGCAAGAATATCGTATTTTTAAAAAAATCTAATGATAGGATTTTCCAGAAAATTGAAAAAACCGAAAAATGTCAAGAGTAAAGTGCCATTTTCTGACATTAGATTTCGTTCTAAATGCTTAATCCCTATGTAGAAACGTTAGTTAAGCAAGAATATCGTATTCTTAAAAAAATCTAATGATAGGATTTTTCAGAAAATTGAAAAAACCGTAAAATGTCAAGAGTAAAGTGCCCTTATTTTAAACAATGTATCGTTCTAAATGCTTAATCCCTATGTAAAAAAGTTATTTAAGCAGGAATATGTTATTGAATAAAATGAGAAAAATTTATTTTAGCCGTAAATCGAAAATAATGGATCGAGCGAATCGGTCGATTGCGCCGAGACGCGCTATGATGCAACAGACGAGCGATTGGAACGCCCGAATATTTTCAAAGTCCCAACGTACCGATCAAGAGTAAAGTACCATTTTCCTACATTAGATTTCGTTCTAAATGCTTAATCCCTATGTAAAAACGTTAGTTAAGCAAGAATATCGTATTTTTAAAAAAATCTAATGATAGGATTTCCCAGAAAATTGAAAAAACCGTAAAATGTCAAGAGTAAAGTGCCATTTTCTGACATTAGATTTCGTTCTAAATGCTTAATCCCTATGTAGAAACGTTAGTTAAGCAAGAATATCGTATTTTTAAAAAAATCTAATGATAGGATTTTTCAGAAAATTGAAAAAACCGTAAAATGTCAAGAGTAAAGTGCCCTTATTTTAAACAATGTATCGTTCTAAATGCTTAATCCCTATGTAAAAAAGTTATTTTAGCAGGAATATGTTATTGAAAAAAATTAGAAAAATTTATTTTAGCCGTAAATCGAAAATAATGGGGACACCGGAGCTGTTCGAAGCGCCGAGCGCGCCGCGTACGCCCGAATATTTTCAAAGTCCCAACGTACCGATCAAGAGTAAAGTACCATTTTCCTACATTAGATTTCGTTCTAAATGCTTAATCCCTATGTAAAAACGTTAGTTAAGCAAGAATATCGTATTTTTAAAAAAATCTAATGATAGGATTTTCCAGAAAATTGAAAAAACCGAAAAATGTCAAGAGTAAAGTGCCATTTTCTGACATTAGATTTCGTTCTAAATGCTTAATCCCTATGTAGAAACGTTAGTTAAGCAAGAATATCGTATTCTTAAAAAAATCTAATGATAGGATTTTTCAGAAAATTGAAAAAACCGTAAAATGTCAAGAGTAAAGTGCTCTTATTTTAAACAATGTATCGTTCTAAATGCTTAATCCCTATGTAAAAAAGTTATTTAAGCAAGAATATGTTATTGAATAAAATGAGAAAAATTTATTTTAGCCGTAAATCGAAAATAATGGATCGAGCGAATCGGTCGATTGCGCCGAGACGCGCTATGATGCAACAGACGAGCGATTGGAACGCCCGAATATTTTCAAAGTCCCAACGTACCGATCAAGAGTAAAGTACCATTTTCCTACATTAGATTTCGTTCTAAATGCTTAATCCCTATGTAAAAACGTTAGTTAAGCAAGAATATCGTATTTTTAAAAAAATCTAATGATAGGATTTCCCAGAAAATTGAAAAAACCGAAAAATGTCAAGAGTAAAGTGCCATTTTCTGACATTAGATTTCGTTCTAAATGCTTAATCCCTATGTAGAAACGTTAGTTAAGCAAGAATATCGTATTTTTAAAAAAATCTAATGATAGGATTTTTCAGAAAATTGAAAAAACCGTAAAATGTCAAGAGTAAAGTGCCCTTATTTTAAACATTATATCGTTCTAAATGCTTAATCCCTATGTAAAAAAGTTATCTAAGCAAGAATATGTTATTGAATAAAATGAGAAAAATTTATTTTAGCCGTAAATCGAAAATAATGGGTCGAGCGAATCGCTCGATTGCGCCGAGACGCGCTATGATGCAACAGACGAGCGATTGGAACGCCCGAATATTTTCAAAGTCCCAACGTACCGATCAAGAGTAAAGTACCATTTTCCTACATTAGATTTCGTTCTAAATGCTTAATCCCTATGTAGAAACGTTAGTTAAGCAAGAATATCGTATTTTTAAAAAAATCTAATGATAGGATTTTCCAGAAAATTGAAAAAACCGAAAAATGTCAAGAGTAAAGTGCCATTTTCTGACATTAGATTTCGTTCTAAATGCTTAATCCCTATGTAGAAACGTTAGTTAAGCAAGAATATCGTATTTTTAAAAAAATCTAATGATAGGATTTTTCAGAAAATTGAAAAAACCGTAAAATATCAAGAGTAAAGTGCCCTTATTTTAAACAATGTATCGTTCTAAATGCTTAATCCCTATGTAAAAAAGTTATTTTAGCAGGAATATGTTATTGAAAAAAATTAGAAAAATTTATTTTAGCCGTAAATCGAAAATAATGGGGACACCGGAGCTGTTCGGAGCGCCGAGCGCGCCGCGTACGCCCGAATATTTTCAAAGTCCCAACGTACCGATCAAGAGTAAAGTACCATTTTCCTACATTAGATTTCGTTCTAAATACTTAATCCCTATGTAAAAACGTTAGTTAAGCAAGAATATCGTATTTTTAAAAAAATCTAATGATAGGATTTTCCAGAAAATTGAAAAAACCGAAAAATGTCAAGAGTAAAGTGCCATTTTCTGACATTAGATTTCGTTCTAAATGCTTAATCCCTATGTAGAAACGTTAGTTAAGCAAGAATATCGTATTCTTAAAAAAATCTAATGATAGGATTTTTCAGAAAATTGAAAAAACCGTAAAATGTCAAGAGTAAAGTGCCCTTATTTTAAACAATGTATCGTTCTAAATGCTTAATCCCTATGTAAAAAAGTTATTTAAGCAAGAATATGTTATTGAATAAAATGAGAAAAATTTATTTTAGCCGTAAATCGAAAATAATGGATCGAGCGAATCGGTCGATTGCGCCGAGACGCGCTATGATGCAACAGACGAGCGATTGGAACGCCCGAATATTTTCAAAGTCCCAACGTACCGATCAAGAGTAAAGTACCATTTTCCTACATTAGATTTCGTTCTAAATGCTTAATCCCTATGTAAAAACGTTAGTTAAGCAAGAATATCGTATTTTTAAAAAAATCTAATGATAGGATTTCCCAGAAAATTGAAAAAACCGAAAAATGTCAAGAGTAAAGTGCCATTTTCTGACATTAGATTTCGTTCTAAATGCTTAATCCCTTTGTAGAAACGTTAGTTAAGCAAGAATATCGTATTTTTAAAAAAAATCTAATGATAGGATTTTTCAGAAAATTGAAAAAACCGTAAAATATCAAGAGTAAAGTGCCCTTATTTTAAACAATGTATCGTTCTAAATGCTTAATCCCTATGTAAAAAAGTTATTTAAGCAGGAATATGTTATTGAATAAAATGAGAAAAATTTATTTTAGCCGTAAATCGAAAATAATGGATCGAGCGAATCGGTCGATTGCGCCGAGACGCGCTATGATGCAACAGACGAGCGATTGGAACGCCCGAATATTTTCAAAGTCCCAACGTACCGATCAAGAGTAAAGTACCATTTTCCTACATTAGATTTCGTTCTAAATGCTTAATCCCTATGTAAAAACGTTAGTTAAGCAAGAATATCGTATTTTTAAAAAAATCTAATGATAGGATTTTCCAGAAAATTGAAAAAACCGAAAAATGTCAAGAGTAAAGTGCCATTTTCTGACATTAGATTTCGTTCTAAATGCTTAATCCCTATGTAGAAACGTTAGTTAAGCAAGAATATCGTATTTTTAAAAAAATCTAATGATAGGATTTTTCAGAAAATTGAAAAAACCGTAAAATGTCAAGAGTAAAGTGCCCTTATTTTAAACAATGTATCGTTCTAAATGCTTAATCCCTATGTAAAAAAGTTATTTAAGCAGGAATATGTTATTGAATAAAATGAGAAAAATTTATTTTAGCCGTAAATCGAAAATAATGGATCGAGCGAATCGGTCGATTGCGCCGAGACGCGCTATGATGCAACAGACGAGCGATTGGAACGCCCGAATATTTTCAAAGTCCCAACGTACCGATCAAGAGTAAAGTACCATTTTCCTACATTAGATTTCGTTCTAAATGCTTAATCCCTATGTAAAAACGTTAGTTAAGCAAGAATATCGTATTTTTAAAAAAATCTAATGATAGGATTTCCCAGAAAATTGAAAAAACCGAAAAATGTCAAGAGTAAAGTGCCATTTTCTGACATTAGATTTCGTTCTAAATGCTTAATCCCTATGTAGAAACGTTAGTTAAGCAAGAATATCGTATTTTTAAAAAAATCTAATAATAGGATTTTTCAGAAAATTGAAAAAACCGTAAAATATCAAGAGTAAAGTGCCCTTTTTTTAAACAATGTATCGTTCTAAATGCTTAATCCCTATGTAAAAAAGTTATTTTAGCAGGAATATGTTATTGAAAAAAATTAGAAAAATTTATTTTAGCCGTAAATCGAAAATAATGGGGACACCGGAGCTGTTCGAAGCGCCGAGCGCGCCGCGTACGCCCGAATATTTTCAAAGTCCCAACGTACCGATCAAGAGTAAAGTACCATTTTCCTACATTAGATTTCGTTCTAAATACTTAATCCCTATGTAAAAACGTTAGTTAAGCAAGAATATCGTATTTTTAAAAAAATCTAATGATAGGATTTTCCAGAAAATTGAAAAAACCGAAAAATGTCAAGAGTAAAGTGCCATTTTCTGACATTAGATTTCGTTCTAAATGCTTAATCCCTATGTAGAAACGTTAGTTAAGCAAGAATATCGTATTCTTAAAAAAATCTAATGATAGGATTTTTCAGAAAATTGAAAAAACCGTAAAATGTCAAGAGTAAAGTGCCCTTATTTTAAACAATGTATCGTTCTAAATGCTTAATCCCTATGTAAAAAAGTTATTTAAGCAGGAATATGTTATTGAATAAAATGAGAAAAATTTATTTTAGCCGTAAATCGAAAATAATGGATCGAGCGAATCGGTCGATTGCGCCGAGACGCGCTATGATGCAACAGACGAGCGATTGGAACGCCCGAATATTTTCAAAGTCCCAACGTACCGATCAAGAGTAAAGTACCATTTTCCTACATTAGATTTCGTTCTAAATGCTTAATCCCTATGTAAAAACGTTAGTTAAGCAAGAATATCGTATTTTTAAAAAAATCTAATGATAGGATTTCCCAGAAAATTGAAAAAACCGTAAAATGTCAAGAGTAAAGTGCCATTTTCTGACATTAGATTTCGTTCTAAATGCTTAATCCCTATGTAGAAACGTTAGTTAAGCAAGAATATCGTATTTTTAAAAAAATCTAATGATAGGATTTTTCAGAAAATTGAAAAAACCGTAAAATGTCAAGAGTAAAGTGCCCTTATTTTAAACAATGTATCGTTCTAAATGCTTAATCCCTATGTAAAAAAGTTATTTTAGCAGGAATATGTTATTGAAAAAAATTAGAAAAATTTATTTTAGCCGTAAATCGAAAATAATGGGGACACCGGAGCTGTTCGAAGCGCCGAGCGCGCCGCGTACGCCCGAATATTTTCAAAGTCCCAACGTACCGATCAAGAGTAAAGTACCATTTTCCTACATTAGATTTCGTTCTAAATGCTTAATCCCTATGTAAAAACGTTAGTTAAGCAAGAATATCGTATTTTTAAAAAAATCTAATGATAGGATTTTCCAGAAAATTGAAAAAACCGAAAAATGTCAAGAGTAAAGTGCCATTTTCTGACATTAGATTTCGTTCTAAATGCTTAATCCCTATGTAGAAACGTTAGTTAAGCAAGAATATCGTATTCTTAAAAAAATCTAATGATAGGATTTTTCAGAAAATTGAAAAAACCGTAAAATGTCAAGAGTAAAGTGCCCTTATTTTAAACAATGTATCGTTCTAAATGCTTAATCCCTATGTAAAAAAGTTATTTAAGCAGGAATATGTTATTGAATAAAATGAGAAAAATTTATTTTAGCCGTAAATCGAAAATAATGGATCGAGCGAATCGGTCGATTGCGCCGAGACGCGCTATGATGCAACAGACGAGCGATTGGAACGCCCGAATATTTTCAAAGTCCCAACGTACCGATCAAGAGTAAAGTACCATTTTCCTACATTAGATTTCGTTCTAAATGCTTAATCCCTATGTAAAAACGTTAGTTAAGCAAGAATATCGTATTTTTAAAAAAATCTAATGATAGGATTTCCCAGAAAATTGAAAAAACCGTAAAATGTCAAGAGTAAAGTGCCATTTTCTGACATTAGATTTCGTTCTAAATGCTTAATCCCTATGTAGAAACGTTAGTTAAGCAAGAATATCGTATTTTTAAAAAAATCTAATGATAGGATTTTTCAGAAAATTGAAAAAACCGTAAAATGTCAAGAGTAAAGTGCCCTTATTTTAAACAATGTATCGTTCTAAATGCTTAATCCCTATGTAAAAAAGTTATTTTAGCAGGAATATGTTATTGAAAAAAATTAGAAAAATTTATTTTAGCCGTAAATCGAAAATAATGGGTCGAGCGAATCGCTCGATTGCGCCGAGACGCGCTATGATGCAACAGACGAGCGATTGGAACGCCCGAATATTTTCAAAGTCCCAACGTACCGATCAAGAGTAAAGTACCATTTTCCTACATTAGATTTCGTTCTAAATGCTTAATCCCTATGTAGAAACGTTAGTTAAGCAAGAATATCGTATTTTTAAAAAAATCTAATGATAGGATTTTCCAGAAAATTGAAAAAACCGAAAAATGTCAAGAGTAAAGTGCCATTTTCTGACATTAGATTTCGTTCTAAATGCTTAATCCCTATGTAGAAACGTTAGTTAAGCAAGAATATCGTATTTTTAAAAAAATCTAATGATAGGATTTTTCAGAAAATTGAAAAAACCGTAAAATGTCAAGAGTAAAGTGCCCTTATTTTAAACATTATATCGTTCTAAATGCTTAATCCCTATGTAAAAAAGTTATCTAAGCAAGAATATGTTATTGAATAAAATGAGAAAAATTTATTTTAGCCGTAAATCGAAAATAATTGATCGAGCGAATCGGTCGATTGCGCCGAGACGCGCTATGATGCAACAGACGAGCGATTGGAACGCCCGAATATTTTCAAAGTCCCAACGTACCGATCAAGAGTAAAGTACCATTTTCCTACATTAGATTTCGTTCTAAATGCTTAATCCCTATGTAAAAACGTTAGTTAAGCAAGAATATCGTATTTTTAAAAAAATCTAATGATAGGATTTTCCAGAAAATTGAAAAAACCGAAAAATGTCAAGAGTAAAGTGCCATTTTCTGACATTAGATTTCGTTCTAAATGCTTAATCCCTATGTAGAAACGTTAGTTAAGCAAGAATATCGTATTTTTAAAAAAATCTAATGATAGGATTTTTCAGAAAATTGAAAAAACCGTAAAATGTCAAGAGTAAAGTGCCCTTATTTTAAACAATGTATCGTTCTAAATGCTTAATCCCTATGTAAAAAAGTTATTTAAGCAGGAATATGTTATTGAATAAAATGAGAAAAATTTATTTTAGCCGTAAATCGAAAATAATGGATCGAGCGAATCGGTCGATTGCGCCGAGACGCGCTATGATGCAACAGACGAGCGATTGGAACGCCCGAATATTTTCAAAGTCCCAACGTACCGATCAAGAGTAAAGTACCATTTTCCTACATTAGATTTCGTTCTAAATGCTTAATCCCTATGTAAAAACGTTAGTTAAGCAAGAATATCGTATTTTTAAAAAAATCTAATGATAGGATTTCCCAGAAAATTGAAAAAACCGAAAAATGTCAAGAGTAAAGTGCCATTTTCTGACATTAGATTTCGTTCTAAATGCTTAATCCCTATGTAGAAACGTTAGTTAAGCAAGAATATCGTATTTTTAAAAAAATCTAATGATAGGATTTTTCAGAAAATTGAAAAAACCGTAAAATGTCAAGAGTAAAGTGCCCTTATTTTAAACATTATATCGTTCTAAATGCTTAATCCCTATGTAAAAAAGTTATCTAAGCAAGAATATGTTATTGAATAAAATGAGAAAAATTTATTTTAGCCGTAAATCGAAAATAATGGGTCGAGCGAATCGCTCGATTGCGCCGAGACGCGCTATGATGCAACAGACGAGCGATTGGAACGCCCGAATATTTTCAAAGTCCCAACGTACCGATCAAGAGTAAAGTACCATTTTCCTACATTAGATTTCGTTCTAAATGCTTAACCCCTATGTAAAAACGTTAGTTAAGCAAGAATATCGTATTTTTAAAAAAATCTAATGATAGGATTTCCCAGAAAATTGAAAAAACCGTAAAATGTCAAGAGTAAAGTGCCATTTTCTGACATTAGATTTCGTTCTAAATGCTTAATCCCTATGTAGAAACGTTAGTTAAGCAAGAATATCGTATTTTTAAAAAAATCTAATGATAGGATTTTTCAGAAAATTGAAAAAACCGTAAAATGTCAAGAGTAAAGTGCCCTTATTTTAAACAATGTATCGTTCTAAATGCTTAATCCCTATGTAAAAAAGTTATTTTAGCAGGAATATGTTATTGAAAAAAATTAGAAAAATTTATTTTAGCCGTAAATCGAAAATAATGGGGACACCGGAGCTGTTCGAAGCGCCGAGCGCGCCGCGTACGCCCGAATATTTTCAAAGTCCCAACGTACCGATCAAGAGTAAAGTACCATTTTCCTACATTAGATTTCGTTCTAAATGCTTAATCCCTATGTAAAAACGTTAGTTAAGCAAGAATATCGTATTTTTAAAAAAATCTAATGATAGGATTTTCCAGAAAATTGAAAAAACCGAAAAATGTCAAGAGTAAAGTGCCATTTTCTGACATTAGATTTCGTTCTAAATGCTTAATCCCTATGTAGAAACGCTAGTTAAGCAAGAATATCGTATTCTTAAAAAAATCTAATGATAGGATTTTTCAGAAAATTGAAAAAACCGTAAAATGTCAAGAGTAAAGTGCCCTTATTTTAAACAATGTATCGTTCTAAATGCTTAATCCCTATGTAAAAAAGTTATTTAAGCAAGAATATGTTATTGAATAAAATGAGAAAAATTTATTTTAGCCGTAAATCGAAAATAATGGATCGAGCGAATCGGTCGATTGCGCCGAGACGCGCTATGATGCAACAGACGAGCGATTGGAACGCCCGAATATTTTCAAAGTCCCAACGTACCGATCAAGAGTAAAGTACCATTTTCCTACATTAGATTTCGTTCTAAATGCTTAATCCCTATGTAAAAACGTTAGTTAAGCAAGAATATCGTATTTTTAAAAAAATCTAATGATAGGATTTCCCAGAAAATTGAAAAAACCGAAAAATGTCAAGAGTAAAGTGCCATTTTCTGACATTAGATTTCGTTCTAAATGCTTAATCCCTATGTAGAAACGTTAGTTAAGCAAGAATATCGTATTCTTAAAAAAATCTAATGATAGGATTTTTCAGAAAATTGAAAAAACCGTAAAATGTCAAGAGTAAAGTGCCCTTATTTTAAACAATGTATCGTTCTAAATGCTTAATCCCTATGTAAAAAAGTTATTTAAGCCGGAATATGTTACTGAATAAAATGAGAAAAATTTATTTTAGCCGTAAATCGAAAATAATGGATCGAGCGAATCGGTCGATTGCGCCGAGACGCGCTATGATGCAACAGACGAGCGATTGGAACGCCCGAATATTTTCAAAGTCCCAACGTACCGATCAAGAGTAAAGTACCATTTTCCTACATTAGATTTCGTTCTAAATGCTTAATCCCTATGTAAAAACGTTAGTTAAGCAAGAATATCGTATTTTTAAAAAAATCTAATGATAGGATTTCCCAGAAAATTGAAAAAACCGTAAAATGTCAAGAGTAAAGTGCCATTTTCTGACATTAGACTTCGTTCTAAATGCTTAATCCCTATGTAGAAACGTTAGTTAAGCAAGAATATCGTATTTTTAAAAAAATCTAATGATGGGATTTTTCAGAAAATTGAAAAAACCGTAAAATGTCAAGAGTAAAGTGCCCTTATTTTAAACAATGTATCGTTCTAAATGCTTAATCCCTATGTAAAAAAGTTATTTTAGCAGGAATATGTTATTGAAAAAAATTAGAAAAATTTATTTTAGCCGTAAATCGAAAATAATGGGGACACCGGAGCTGTTCGAAGCGCCGAGCGCGCCGCGTACGCCCGAATATTTTCAAAGTCCCAACGTACCGATCAAGAGTAAAGTACCATTTTCCTACATTAGATTTCGTTCTAAATGCTTAATCCCTATGTAAAAACGTTAGTTAAGCAAGAATATCGTATTTTTAAAAAAATCTAATGATAGGATTTTCCAGAAAATTGAAAAAACCGAAAAATGTCAAGAGTAAAGTGCCATTTTCTGACATTAGATTTCGTTCTAAATGCTTAATCCCTATGTAGAAACGTTAGTTAAGCAAGAATATCGTATTCTTAAAAAAATCTAATGATAGGATTTTTCAGAAAATTGAAAAAACCGTAAAATGTCAAGAGTAAAGTGCTCTTATTTTAAACAATGTATCGTTCTAAATGCTTAATCCCTATGTAAAAAAGTTATTTAAGCAAGAATATGTTATTGAATAAAATGAGAAAAATTTATTTTAGCCGTAAATCGAAAATAATGGATCGAGCGAATCGGTCGATTGCGCCGAGACGCGCTATGATGCAACAGACGAGCGATTGGAACGCCCGAATATTTTCAAAGTCCCAACGTACCGATCAAGAGTAAAGTACCATTTTCCTACATTAGATTTCGTTCTAAATGCTTAATCCCTATGTAAAAACGTTAGTTAAGCAAGAATATCGTATTTTTAAAAAAATCTAATGATAGGATTTCCCAGAAAATTGAAAAAACCGAAAAATGTCAAGAGTAAAGTGCCATTTTCTGACATTAGATTTCGTTCTAAATGCTTAATCCCTATGTAGAAACGTTAGTTAAGCAAGAATATCGTATTTTTAAAAAAATCTAATGATAGGATTTTTCAGAAAATTGAAAAAACCGTAAAATGTCAAGAGTAAAGTGCCCTTATTTTAAACATTATATCGTTCTAAATGCTTAATCCCTATGTAAAAAAGTTATCTAAGCAAGAATATGTTATTGAATAAAATGAGAAAAATTTATTTTAGCCGTAAATCGAAAATAATGGGTCGAGCGAATCGCTCGATTGCGCCGAGATGCGCTATGATGCAACAGACGAGCGATTGGAACGCCCGAATATTTTCAAAGTCCCAACGTACCGATCAAGAGTAAAGTACCATTTTCCTACATTAGATTTCGTTCTAAATGCTTAATCCCTATGTAAAAACGTTAGTTAAGCAAGAATATCGTATTTTTAAAAAAATCTAATGATAGGATTTTCCAGAAAATTGAAAAAACCGAAAAATGTCAAGAGTAAAGTGCCATTTTCTGACATTAGATTTCGTTCTAAATGCTTAATCCCTATGTAGAAACGTTAGTTAAGCAAGAATATCGTATTTTTAAAAAAATCTAATGATAGGATTTTTCAGAAAATTGAAAAAACCGTAAAATGTCAAGAGTAAAGTGCCCTTATTTTAAACAATGTATCGTTCTAAATGCTTAATCCCTATGTAAAAAAGTTATTTAAGCAGGAATATGTTATTGAATAAAATGAGAAAAATTTATTTTAGCCGTAAATCGAAAATAATGGATCGAGCGAATCGGTCGATTGCGCCGAGACGCGCTATGATGCAACAGACGAGCGATTGGAACGCCCGAATATTTTCAAAGTCCCAACGTACCGATCAAGAGTAAAGTACCATTTTCCTACATTAGATTTCGTTCTAAATGCTTAATCCCTATGTAAAAACGTTAGTTAAGCAAGAATATCGTATTTTTAAAAAAATCTAATGATAGGATTTCCCAGAAAATTGAAAAAACCGAAAAATGTCAAGAGTAAAGTGCCATTTTCTGACATTAGATTTCGTTCTAAATGCTTAATCCCTATGTAGAAACGTTAGTTAAGCAAGAATACCGTATTTTTAAAAAAATCTAATGATAGGATTTTTCAGAAAATTGAAAAAACCGTAAAATATCAAGAGTAAAGTGCCCTTATTTTAAACAATGTATCGTTCTAAATGCTTAATCCCTATGTAAAAAAGTTATTTTAGCAGGAATATGTTATTGAAAAAAATTAGAAAAATTTATTTTAGCCGTAAATCGAAAATAATGGGGACACCGGAGCTGTTCGAAGCGCCGAGCGCGCCGCGTACGCCCGAATATTTTCAAAGTCCCAACGTACCGATCAAGAGTAAAGTACCATTTTCCTACATTAGATTTCGTTCTAAATGCTTAATCCCTATGTAGAAACGTTAGTTAAGCAAGAATATCGTATTTTTAAAAAAATCTAATGATAGGATTTTCCAGAAAATTGAAAAAACCGAAAAATGTCAAGAGTAAAGTGCCATTTTCTGACATTAGATTTCGTTCTAAATGCTTAATCCCTATGTAGAAACGTTAGTTAAGCAAGAATATCGTATTCTTAAAAAAATCTAATGATAGGATTTTTCAGAAAATTGAAAAAACCGTAAAATGTCAAGAGTAAAGTGCCCTTATTTTAAACAATGTATCGTTCTAAATGCTTAATCCCTATGTAAAAAAGTTATTTAAGCAGGAATATGTTACTGAATAAAATGAGAAAAATTTATTTTAGCCGTAAATCGAAAATAATGGATCGAGCGAATCGGTCGATTGCGCCGAGACGCGCTATGATGCAACAGACGAGCGATTGGAACGCCCGAATATTTTCAAAGTCCCAACGTACCGATCAAGAGTAAAGTACCATTTTCCTACATTAGATTTCGTTCTAAATGCTTAATCCCTATGTAAAAACGTTAGTTAAGCAAGAATATCGTATTTTTAAAAAAATCTAATGATAGGATTTCCCAGAAAATTGAAAAAACCGTAAAATGTCAAGAGTAAAGTGCCATTTTCTGACATTAGACTTCGTTCTAAATGCTTAATCCCTATGTAGAAACGTTAGTTAAGCAAGAATATCGTATTTTTAAAAAAATCTAATGATGGGATTTTTCAGAAAATTGAAAAAACCGTAAAATGTCAAGAGTAAAGTGCCCTTATTTTAAACAATGTATCGTTCTAAATGCTTAATCCCTATGTAAAAAAGTTATTTTAGCAGGAATATGTTATTGAAAAAAATTAGAAAAATTTATTTTAGCCGTAAATCGAAAATAATGGGGACACCGGAGCTGTTCGAAGCGCCGAGCGCGCCGCGTACGCCCGAATATTTTCAAAGTCCCAACGTACCGATCAAGAGTAAAGTACCATTTTCCTACATTAGATTTCGTTCTAAATGCTTAATCCCTATGTAAAAACGTTAGTTAAGCAAGAATATCGTATTTTTAAAAAAATCTAATGATAGGATTTTCCAGAAAATTGAAAAAACCGAAAAATGTCAAGAGTAAAGTGCCATTTTCTGACATTAGATTTCGTTCTAAATGCTTAATCCCTATGTAGAAACGTTAGTTAAGCAAGAATATCGTATTCTTAAAAAAATCTAATGATAGGATTTTTCAGAAAATTGAAAAAACCGTAAAATGTCAAGAGTAAAGTGCTCTTATTTTAAACAATGTATCGTTCTAAATGCTTAATCCCTATGTAAAAAAGTTATTTAAGCAAGAATATGTTATTGAATAAAATGAGAAAAATTTATTTTAGCCGTAAATCGAAAATAATGGATCGAGCGAATCGGTCGATTGCGCCGAGACGCGCTATGATGCAACAGACGAGCGATTGGAACGCCCGAATATTTTCAAAGTCCCAACGTACCGATCAAGAGTAAAGTACCATTTTCCTACATTAGATTTCGTTCTAAATGCTTAATCCCTATGTAAAAACGTTAGTTAAGCAAGAATATCGTATTTTTAAAAAAATCTAATGATAGGATTTCCCAGAAAATTGAAAAAACCGAAAAATGTCAAGAGTAAAGTGCCATTTTCTGACATTAGATTTCGTTCTAAATGCTTAATCCCTATGTAGAAACGTTAGTTAAGCAAGAATATCGTATTTTTAAAAAAATCTAATGATAGGATTTTTCAGAAAATTGAAAAAACCGTAAAATGTCAAGAGTAAAGTGCCCTTATTTTAAACATTATATCGTTCTAAATGCTTAATCCCTATGTAAAAAAGTTATCTAAGCAAGAATATGTTATTGAATAAAATGAGAAAAATTTATTTTAGCCGTAAATCGAAAATAATGGGTCGAGCGAATCGCTCGATTGCGCCGAGACGCGCTATGATGCAACAGACGAGCGATTGGAACGCCCGAATATTTTCAAAGTCCCAACGTACCGATCAAGAGTAAAGTACCATTTTCCTACATTAGATTTCGTTCTAAATGCTTAATCCCTATGTAGAAACGTTAGTTAAGCAAGAATATCGTATTTTTAAAAAAATCTAATGATAGGATTTTCCAGAAAATTGAAAAAACCGAAAAATGTCAAGAGTAAAGTGCCATTTTCTGACATTAGATTTCGTTCTAAATGCTTAATCCCTATGTAGAAACGTTAGTTAAGCAAGAATATCGTATTTTTAAAAAAATCTAATGATAGGATTTTTCAGAAAATTGAAAAAACCGTAAAATGTCAAGAGTAAAGTGCCCTTATTTTAAACATTATATCGTTCTAAATGCTTAATCCCTATGTAAAAAAGTTATCTAAGCAAGAATATGTTATTGAATAAAATGAGAAAAATTTATTTTAGCCGTAAATCGAAAATAATTGATCGAGCGAATCGGTCGATTGCGCCGAGACGCGCTATGATGCAACAGACGAGCGATTGGAACGCCCGAATATTTTCAAAGTCCCAACGTACCGATCAAGAGTAAAGTACCATTTTCCTACATTAGATTTCGTTCTAAATGCTTAATCCCTATGTAAAAACGTTAGTTAAGCAAGAATATCGTATTTTTAAAAAAATCTAATGATAGGATTTTCCAGAAAATTGAAAAAACCGAAAAATGTCAAGAGTAAAGTGCCATTTTCTGACATTAGATTTCGTTCTAAATGCTTAATCCCTATGTAGAAACGTTAGTTAAGCAAGAATATCGTATTCTTAAAAAAATCTAATGATAGGATTTTTCAGAAAATTGAAAAAACCGTAAAATGTCAAGAGTAAAGTGCCCTTATTTTAAACAATGTATCGTTCTAAATGCTTAATCCCTATGTAAAAAAGTTATTTTAGCAGGAATATGTTATTGAAAAAAATTAGAAAAATTTATTTTAGCCGTAAATCGAAAAAAAGACTGTTCGTTTCTCTGTCTCTCTCGCGCGATCGAACTATCGATGTTTCCCGACAAACTATTGGGAGTTTAATTAAACTTTATACATGAAATTACGCGTTCTGATCCCTGCTACACAGCCGTATACTTTTTATAATTTTGTGGAATCGGGAACCTTGAAATATTTAACATAACGCGGATCGTCTGTCTCTGTCTCTTTCTAGATCGGAAGAATCGATGTTTCCCGGCAAACTATTGGGAGTTTAATTAAACTTTATACATGAAATTACTCGTTTTGATCCCCGCTACACAGCCGTATACTTTTTATAATTTTGTGGAATCGGGAACCTTGAAATATTTAACATAACGCGGATCGTCTGTCTCTGTCTCTTTCTAGATCGGGAGAATCGATGTTTCCCGGCAAACTATTGGGAGATTAATTAAACTTTATACATGAAATTACTCGTTTTGATCCCCGCTACACAGCCGTATACTTTTTATAATTTTGTGGAATCGGGAACCTTGAAATATTTAACATAACGCGGATCGTCTGTCTCTGTCTCTTTCTAGATCGGAAGAATCGATGTTTCCCGGCAAACTATTGGGAGTTTAATTAAACTTTATACATGAAATTACTCGTTTTGATCCCCGCTACACAGCCGTATACTTTTTATAATTTTGTGGAATCGGGAACCTTGAAATATTTAACATAACGCGGATCGTCTGTCTCTGTCTCTTTCTAGATCGGAAGAATCGATGTTTCCCGGCAAACTATTGGGAGTTTAATTAAACTTTATACATGAAATTACTCGTTTTGATCCCCGCTACACAGCCGTATACTTTTTATAATTTTGTGGAATCGGGAACCTTGCAATATTTAACATAACGCGGATCGACTATCTCTGTCTCTTTCTAGATCGGAATAATCGATGTTTCCCGGCAAACTATTGGGAGATTAATTAAACTTTATACATGAAATTACTCGTTTTGATCCCCGCTACACAGCCGTATACTTTTTATAATTTTGTGGAATCGGGAACCTTGAAATATTTAACATAACGCGGATCGTCTGTCTCTGTCTCTTTCTAGATCGGAATAATCGATGTTTCCCGGCAAACTATTGGGAGATTAATTAAACAATATACATGAAATTACTCGTTTTGATCCCCGCTACACAGCCGTATACTTTTTATAATTTTGTGGAATCGGGAACCTTGAAATATTTAACATAACGCGGATCGTCTGTCTCTGTCTCTTTCTAGATCGGAAGAATCGATGTTTCCCGGCAAACTATTGGGAGTTTAATTAAACTTTATACATGAAATTACTCGTTTTGATCCCCGCTACACAGCCGTATACTTTTTATAATTTTGTGGAATCGGGAACCTTGAAATATTTAACATAACGCGGATCGTCTGTCTCTGTCTCTTTCTAGATCGGAAGAATCGATGTTTCCCGGCAAACTATTGGGAGTTTAATTAAACTTTATACATGAAATTACTCGTTTTGATCCCCGCTACACAGCCGTATACTTTTTATAATTTTGTGGAATCGGGAACCTTGCAATATTTAACATAACGCGGATCGACTATCTCTGTCTCTTTCTAGATCGGAATAATCGATGTTTCCCGGCAAACTATTGGGAGATTAATTAAACTTTATACATGAAATTACTCGTTTTGATCCCCGCTACACAGCCGTATACTTTTTATAATTTTGTGGAATCGGGAACCTTGAAATATTTAACATAACGCGGATCGACTGTCTCTGTCTCTTTCTAGATCGGAATAATCGATGTTTCCCGGCAAAGTAATGGGAGTTTAATTAAACTTTATGCATCAAATCATTCAGTTTGACTCCTGCAACACAACCAAACACTCTCTGTAATTTTCTGAACTGAAAAACCACTGAAATTGCGCTCGAAATGCGGAGCGACGGGTCGGCGCGTATGCACTGTGCGACAGCTAGTCAAAACGTCCGAACAGCGTATTGTTTTCGATCTCTTGGTATAATATTCGTATTCCTTGCTGTGTATAGCTTCCGATCGATTATTGCAATGGTCAAAGTTCCAGCGGCGTAATGCTTTCCATAAGATTACATTAATATAACCAGCGGCATATTGCTTTCTATCTTGTAATGAAAATTTTATAACCAAGTACCAACGGCGTATTGCTTTCGTTCGGATAATGGAGATTTTACAACCAAGTACCAGCGGTTTCTGTCT
>NW_027476102.1:2170000-2172500 GCF_051020955.1 Megalopta genalis
TTTTGCCTCGCACTGTTTTTAATGACAGCTCGTAGTCTCGCATCGATCATAGCTGAGTATATTCTACCCATAATAGACCCAATGGTAATTGGACGCCAGTTTCTGACGTCCTCAGTGCTTTTCCCCGGTTTTGGAATTAGAGTAGTCCGGTTCATCTTCCATTGGGTCGGATATGTAAAGGACAACATTAATAAATTAAAGAATTTAGCTAAGACATGAAGAAAGCCGGGAGCCTTTAGTTGCATCTTTGTAATGCCGTCGACCCCCGCGGCTGTATCATTTTTGATCTTACGCATTTTAATAATCAATTCATTTATATTGATGGGCTCCCAGACGGCATTCATTGGAGAGACTATACTCGGTCCCCCTCCGAGTATCGGTAGCCCTTGTGAGGGTCCCTGAACTCCCCATAGACTACCGTAGAGCAACTCCACGTCTGCTCTTTCAGGAAGCTCTATTTGCTTCCTCTTCTCAAATGTCTCTCCTGCGACCGCCATATCTACCAATTTTCTTGGGCATTTATTATAGATTTCTTGATATCGAGCGTATCTAAATTTACGATAGCAGGTGCGGTCGCTTTCCTTTCTTTTATTTCCGCTATTCTTATTTCTTGAGCCATCCTTACTCTTAGTGCCAACGCTTTTAGCTTTCTCATTTATGGCGTCCAGCACGCGCTCGATATCTTGAGGTTCTACTTCTCTATTGTTTGCCAACTCCATTATCCAGTTTTCGATGAACCTCATATCGTGACTGTCATCTAACGGGTTGGCCATTATAACGTCTCTGATTTTATTGCGCCAGTCCTCAGGTTCAGGGCCCTGAGCTGTCGCAGACGCATCATCAACCGTGGTTATATCCACATTCTGTTCTGCGACAGTTAAGTCCTCGGTCGAGCCCGCTTGGCTCGCCTCCTCAACCGTCGTCTCCTCACTCTGAGTGGGCATAAGTCCTAAGAGCCTCCTTTTATCGCCTATTTGCTTTGCCGTTTTAGTTGTGAGGAATCGAGCGATTTTGGCGTTGGGTTGTTTTTTGCCCCTATAATAGTAGTACAAGTCTTTTAATTTTTGCGTTTCCTCCTCCGTCCAGACCGAGGCTCTGCTGACTGAACGTGTTGGAAGCGCTTCCTGTACTCGTTTCGTATTCCTCACAACAGGGTGCCTATGTCTTTCGTGTTGTGATAGGCCCCTTTTGGTGTTAAAAGTGTCCCCACAGACGGTGCAAAGATGTTGTCTTGCATCAGAGTCGGGCGCTCTACCTTTACATTTAGGGATGTGGCATCGGCATCCATGTATTTTATTAAAAATTTTGCCACATCCACTACAACGCCACCCAACTCCTACACCTGCGTGACACTGTTCAAAGTGCTTCACGAGGTCACCCGCCTGTAGGAACTGCCTATTCATATTGCGGCAAAGCCGGCATTGGACCGCTCCACTCAGAGGAAGGTCCACAATCGTTCCGTACTCACGACCGTTTGGATCGCCTAGGTCGTCATAAGTGGCCCTCCTATCCATAGCGGACATGTCCGCCACAGAGGTCCCAGGGCCGGGAACCTCTGTGTCCGAGGCTTCATTACTTGGGCTTTCTGCCATAAATAAATTTTATAAAAAAACTTTTCCCGCCTAGCACAAGCCTCGTTCGTTTCCAACTCGTAGTCCATTAGTATAGCCTGGTCGTCTTTCGTTCCTACTAACTCCAATGTCCGACACTGACAGGTCCGCTCCCTTAACTCCGCTTAAAATTTCATGTTATTGGAACACTGAGTGTCCCATCGCTCCTCTCCTTACTTCGCTTTTTTTAATTTAAATGATTTGGACACATGTGCCCTCGCATCCTTTCAGTGTGGACATGATGTTGTGGAGAATAGCCTCCCCCGTTAGCTACCAATCCGAAGATTGGCACCCGGCCCCACCACGAGGAGGTGGGGGTAGGCACTTGGTGGAATTACTCATCACCTTAAGGACGCTGACGCTTTGCCACCCAGAGCTCTGATAAGAGCACTGGGCACTAGTTACTCCCGCCGTTTACCCGCGCTTTTTTGAATTTCTTCACGTTGACATTCAGAGCACTGGGCAGAAATCACATTGCGTCAACACCCGTGGGGGCCATCGCAATGCTTTGTTTTAATTAGACAGTCGGATTCCCCTAGTCCGTGCCAGTTCTGAGCTGAGCGTTGAATGGCGGCCGAAGAGGACGACCGCACCGATGGGAAACGCCACGGAAGCCTCGCAGCAAGGAAGATCCGCGGGAGGCCAAGGCACGGGACCGAGCTCGGATCCCAGCCACGAGAGCCGTTCACCTCGCCCAGGCCCGGCACGTCAGCCAGACCCGCTTCCCGACCAAGCCCGACACGCCCCGCTCCTCAGAGCCAATCCTTATCCCGAAGTTACGGATCCAATTTGCCGACTTCCCTTACCTACATTAATCTATCGACTAGAGGCTCTTTACCTTGGAGACCTGCTGCGGATATGGGTACGAACCGGCGCGACACCTCCACGTG
>NW_027476102.1:2175000-2190000 GCF_051020955.1 Megalopta genalis
AAAAAAAACCGTTTATCGCGCCTCACCAATATATCTTTTATAAAATTCGATATCCTCTCCAAATATAGATCTTCGAAACACTCGCAAGACGATTACAATCGGTATAACTTTAACGTCCGTCCGAAAAGTACTTTCGGGGACTAGACGACCGATTGATCTCGTGCGGTTTCGCTATTCGATCATTTGAAGAGAACAAAAAGATATATGGGGCGACCGACAAACGGTTTTCCCGTAGAACCAGACTCGCGATTGCGTTGACACACACATCATAGCCACACCAATAGAAGAGTTTTAGGACGGTAACCCGGGTGGGGTGTTCTTTACTCAGAATATGTGCAACATCGGATCTATATAGCCATCGATACAATTCGTACACAAATGTGTCGTACGAAGAGAGAGACTTTTTTTCCTCTGGCAACATAACGGTAAGAGACATCCTTCCACACTCATAGGTTCCACTCCCTGGGGCTATGATATATATATACATATAAATTCAAATTCGAAGCAACGGTCACAATTCTACTCTATATTTTTGCGGGTTATGTGTTCTTTCGTTCAATTTCTTTCATGCGTTCGTTCGATCTCTGTACACAGTCTTCACATAGGACAGACTCGTGTAGTACGCTTTCGTGGGTTAAACCCATCTCGTTTCATTTCAGGCGACGTCGGGAGCGCGTTGAAAATGTACCAGTGAAATCTCGATAGTTCTACGGATACGAATCGTCCCGAAAAAGATTTTGTCACCGCTTCGAAGCGGTGTTTCAGACGGGCGGACGTATATAAAACATATACGACACACGACACCGCCTTCCACACTCACGCTAGTTCGAACACGATTTCCATCTCTCTCGAAGACTGTTAGACGTACGTAAAATTTCTCAATATTCATAGGACCGCGACAAACGCCGACGAAGCGCCCATCATTCGCTCGTACGTATATAGGCAACAAGTGCCATCAACGCAAGCAGTTTATAAGTACGTAAACGACCCTCAGCCAGGCGTGGTCCAGGAATTGTATCCGTGGACCGCAATGTGCGTTCGAAATGTCGATGTTCATGTGTCCTGCAGTTCACACGTTGACGCGCAATTAGCTGCGTTCTTCATCGACCCACGAGCCAAGTGATCCACCGTTCAGGGTAATTTTTCCCTTTTATTCTCTCATATATATATAATGTGTATTTGCTATCCACCACATTTTTGTGTTATATTTCGGAACAAGCCGATACCCGAAGAGCTCCAACCAGCGCGCGAAGGAGATTCGGGAGTCGTCGTACAACGACATAATTGTCCCTTAAAGAACGAGATATTTCCGTCGAAACCATATATATATGTACGAGCAAATCCAAAACCACTGTTTTCTTGCAAGTTCGACGGTCGGAGCGAATAGAACATTGAAAAGCCTTCTATCGAAGAAACACAGAGAGTATATCACCTCCAAAAACGACGGGGATATGGATATTCAAACTGGACAATTATCAACCCGATACTGGATTCGAAAAGTTTCTCTCTCCTTTCGTCGTTATTTACACCGGACGGACTCACGGCCGGCTCTAGCTGGGTGTCATATATATATACGTCCCACGCTCATGCTGCCACTAGCGCGCAACAGAGTAGGGTGTCAATGACAACGACACAGCATTGAAACGAGCTACACAAGCCGGTCTCTCTTGATACCAATGTAAACGAGCATTAAGTTATCTTCAGACTGCCCGATATTTTCGTCCTTTGGACTTTCCCAACGATTCCTTTTTTTCTTTTTTTTTTACACCACAGCGAAGACTTGAGGAAGCGTGATTAGCACGCTCGCATCCCTCCCTGTCCTACTACAACTGTGTGTGTGTGTGTAAAGAAAGAAAAAAGAATACATTGGCTTTCTCTCTATCGAGAAGATGGCCTACGCAACGCAGATCAAAGGCCTAATACGTGTAATATAATACGCGTCTGGCCGTGTATAAATCACGCACGAATGATCTGGTCGGGCCCAACTCTTCTCGTACGCTTATTTTTCCGTGTTGAGGCACTATCATAAAATCACACAAACCCCAACACGTGTGTGTCTTGGAAGGAAGATGGCCTACGCAACGCAGATCAAAGGCCTAATACGTGTAGTACACACGTCTGCCGTGTAAATCACGCACGAATGATCTGGTCGGGCCCAACTCTTCTCCACCACACCACATCCCAACTTTGTACATTTTTATATATTTTTGTGCGTTGGGGCACCTTCATAATCACAAACCCCAACAACACATATATCTCTCTCTCTTTGAAAGATTTGTTGTGGCCTACGCAACGCAGATCAAAGGCCTAATACGTGTAGTACACACGTCTGGCCGTGTAAATCACGCACGAATGATCTGGCGGGCTCAACAATATCTTTTTTTTTTATATGAATTCTTATCCACAAACTAATCGAATTCATTTTCTCTCCTCCTCTCCTCTCTCTTTGAGATATATTGGAACATTGTAATGATCCTTCCGCAGGTTCACCTACGGAAACCTTGTTACGACTTTTACTTCCTCTAAATAATCAAGTTTGGTCATCTTCCCGGCATCATCGGCAATGCCGAAACATTGCCGCGCACCAGTCCGAAGACCTCACTAAATCATTCAATCGGTAGTAGCGACGGGCGGTGTGTACAAAGGGCAGGGACGTAATCAACGCGAGCTTATGACTCGCGCTTACTGGGAATTCCTCGTTCATGGGGAATAATTGCAAGCCCCAATCCCTAGCACGAAGGAGGTTCAGCGGGTTACCCGGGCCTTTCGGCCAGGGAACACACGCTGATTCCTTCAGTGTAGCGCGCGTGCGGCCCAGAACATCTAAGGGCATCACAGACCTGTTATTGCTCAATCTCGTGCGGCTAGAAGCCGCCTGTCCCTCTAAGAAGATTTGTTTGTACGTTGGTAGTAAAAACCCCACCGGCAGAAGCCGAGAGCCTTCGAGATACCATAATTACGTCTATTTAGCAGGCTAGAGTCTCGTTCGTTATCGGAATTAACCAGACAAATCGCTCCACCAACTAAGAACGGCCATGCACCACCACCCACCGAATCAAGAAAGAGCTATCAATCTGTCAATCCTTCCGGTGTCCGGGCCTGGTGAGGTTTCCCGTGTTGAGTCAAATTAAGCCGCAGGCTCCACTCCTGGTGGTGCCCTTCCGTCAATTCCTTTAAGTTTCAGCTTTGCAACCATACTTCCCCCGGAACCCAAAAGCTTTGGTTTCCCGGAAGCTGCCCGCCGAGTCATCGTAGGAACTTCGGCGGATCGCTAGCTGGCATCGTTTATGGTTAGAACTAGGGCGGTATCTGATCGCCTTCGAACCTCTAACTTTCGTTCTTGATTAATGAAAACATTTTTGGCAAATGCTTTCGCTTCTGTCCGTCTTGCGACGATCCAAGAATTTCACCTCTAACGTCGCAATACGAATGCCCCCATCTGTCCCTATTAATCATTACCTCGGGGTTCCGAAAACCAACAAAATAGAACCGAGGTCCTATTCCATTATTCCATGCACACAGTATTCAGGCGAAGGTAGCCTGCTTTGAGCACTCTAATTTGTTCAAAGTAAACGTACCGGCCCACCTCGACACTCAGTGAAGAGCACCGCGATGGGATATTAGTTGGACCGCCCCGTGAAGAGCAAAGCCCACCGGTAGGACGTACCACATAATGCCAGTTAAACACCGCGAGCGATGAACCGACACTGTGACACACAGATTCAACTACGAGCTTTTTAACCGCAACAACTTTAATATACGCTATTGGAGCTGGAATTACCGCGGCTGCTGGCACCAGACTTGCCCTCCAATGGATCCTCGTTAAAGGATTTAAAGTGTACTCATTCCGATTACGGGGCCTCGGATGAGTCCCGTATCGTTATTTTTCGTCACTACCTCCCCGTGCCGGGAGTGGGTAATTTGCGCGCCTGCTGCCTTCCTTGGATGTGGTAGCCGTTTCTCAGGCTCCCTCTCCGGAATCGAACCCTGATTCCCCGTTACCCGTTACAACCATGGTAGGCGCAGAACCTACCATCGACAGTTGATAAGGCAGACATTTGAAAGATGCGTCGCCGGTGCTATAAGACCATGCGATCAGCACAAAGTTATTCAGAGTCACCAAAGCAAACGATGGACGAGTGTAAACACCCGCCACCGATTGGTTTTGATCTAATAAAAGCGTTCCTACCATCTCTGGTCGGAACTCTGTTTTGCATGTATTAGCTCTAGAATTACCACAGTTATCCAAGTAAATTTTAGTACGATCTAAGAAACCATAACTGATTTAATGAGCCATTCGCGGTTTCACCTTAATACGGCATGTACTGAGACATGCATGGCTTAATCTTTGAGACAAGCATATGACTACTGGCAGGATCAACCAGGGAACTATACAATATGTATATATAAAATGGACAAAATTTAAATCCTTTTCCATCGTCGCCTGTTTCATATATATATGTCAGGTCGACACACCACTTTTCTCTTTCAAATATGTACAAGTTTTGCCACATTCCGCGCTTGTAACATATCTTCTTTAACGCTCAATTTCTTTCATTTTTCTACCATACAGATATTTTACCGTACGCCCAAAAACGTACGTATTATATTTTTGTTCTATCGTAAAATCACATTTTTCTACGTACGCCAGCTTCGTACGTTTCTATCTTTGCCTTCATAAAATCACAAGATAATTTTATCTTCAAGAGTCTCGCTATTAACATCTTGTAAGATAAATGTACGTCCCAGCTAAAACGTACAAATACTTCAAGTTAAGTAATAATATATCATCGCTATTGACAAATTTTTAAGATCCAAGACACAGTTCTCTCTATATGTTTTAATATTTTTTATGTACTCAAATATATTCAAAGGAAAAAGTACATGGGTGATGCCATAGTCGTGGAAGCGCGTACGCTCACGCTGATCTTCTGACCGCCGGAAGCACGAAACCTCTGATCTGGGCAAAATCGGCAAGCCGAGGAAGAACGGACAGGACACATGCTGGACTGGCGAGAAAGCGTGTTCTTCCGCTCGCGCTAGGCATTTCGATTTCTGACACCTCTTGATTTAAAAAATCAGTTTTTTGATAGTTTTCTCTCTCCACTGGGCTATTCATTTTAGCCACAGTTTTCAATTGGTACGATTTGCTTCCAAATCTTACAGATGCATTTTAAAAAATTTTTCCATCGCTCGGACAGAAGAGTCGATTGCTCAGTGAGTACGAGTATACATACAAAGTGCATACGGGTAACCAACCCCGTAGGGCTTGCCACATATGGGCCATTCGGTCAAAGACACCGACCCGTGGCCACGCTGTGTGGAGAAAAGTCCGTAACGTAAACGGCACGAAACAGTCAGGACCGAAGCCCCGAAGGAGCTCTGAGACAGCTTCTCGACCGAGATCGTAGAATTGGCCCAAAACCCGCTCTGCTCCGTCCGCCTCGCACGGACCGTGTATCTCTTATAGATACCGAACGGCCGGCAAGGACGCCGGCGCCGCCGGCCGAATAGCACGCGCGCTTATGAGTGTAAACCGCCGCGGCAACAGACCGCCCGGCCGTGCTGTTGTAACATAGCGCGTGAACGAACGAAAAAAAAATTTATAGTAAACATTAAAATAAATTACACTACCGTAAACTAGACAAAAAATTACACATTTTTTCCCAATATGAAAATTTTCACAAACTTTTCAAAGTCCCATCGCATCGAGTAAACTTTTTTAATAACGCTTCCGCACGATTCTAAATGCTTAATCCATATGTGAAATCGTTCACTGATCACGAATATCGTATTTAAAAAAATTACAAAAATTTATTTTTCCAAATAATCAAAAAAAACCGAAAAATCACAAGAGTAAAGTACCATTATTTTAAACAATATGTCGTTCTAAATGCTTAATCCCTATGTAAAAAAGTTATCTAAGCAAGAATATGTAATTGAAAAAAATTAGAAAAATTTATTTTAGCCGTAAATCGAAAATAATGGGGACACCGGAGCTGTTCGAAGCGCCGAGACGCGCCGCGTACGGCCGAATATTTTCCAAGTCCCAACGTACCGATCAAGAGTAAAGTACCATTTTCCTACATTAGATTTCGTTCTAAATGCTTAATCCCTATGTAAAAACGTTAGTTAAGCAAGAATATCGTATTTTTAAAAAAATCTAATGATAGGATTTCCCAGAAAATTGAAAAAACCGTAAAATGTCAAGAGTAAAGTGCCATTTTCTGACATTAGATTTCGTTCTAAATGCTTAATCCCTATGTAGAAACGTTAGTTAAGCAAGAATATCGTATTTTTAAAAAAATCTAATGATAGGATTTTTCAGAAAATTGAAAAAACCGTAAAATGTCAAGAGTAAAGTGCCCTTATTTTAAACAATGTATCGTTCTAAATGCTTAATCCCTATGTAAAAAAGTTATTTTAGCAGGAATATGTTATTGAAAAAAATTAGAAAAATTTATTTTAGCCGTAAATCGAAAATAATGGGGACACCGGAGCTGTTCGAAGCGCCGAGCGCGCCGCGTACGCCCGAATATTTTCAAAGTCCCAACGTACCGATCAAGAGTAAAGTACCATTTTCCTACATTAGATTTCGTTCTAAATGCTTAATCCCTATGTAAAAACGTTAGTTAAGCAAGAATATCGTATTTTTAAAAAAATCTAATGATAGGATTTCCCAGAAAATTGAAAAAACCGAAAAATGTCAAGAGTAAAGTGCCATTTTCTGACATTAGATTTCGTTCTAAATGCTTAATCCCTATGTAGAAACGTTAGTTAAGCAAGAATATCGTATTTTTAAAAAAATCTAATGATAGGATTTCCCAGAAAATTGAAAAAACCGAAAAATGTCAAGAGTAAAGTGCCCTTATTTTAAACAATGTATCGTTCTAAATGCTTAATCCATATGTAAAAAAGTTATTTAAGCAGGAATATGTTATTGAATAAAATGAGAAAAATTTATTTTAGCCGTAAATCGAAAATAATGGATCGAGCGAATCGGTCGATTGCGCCGAGACGCGCTATGATGCAACAGACGAGCGATTGGAACGCCCGAATATTTTCAAAGTCCCAACGTACCGATCAAGAGTAAAGTACCATTTTCCTACATTAGATTTCGTTCTAAATGCTTAATCCCTATGTAAAAACGTTAGTTAAGCAAGAATATCGTATTTTTAAAAAAATCTAATGATAGGATTTCCCAGAAAATTGAAAAAACCGAAAAATGTCAAGAGTAAAGTGCCATTTTCTGACATTAGATTTCGTTCTAAATGCTTAATCCCTATGTAGAAACGTTAGTTAAGCAAGAATATCGTATTTTTAAAAAAATCTAATGATAGGATTTTTCAGAAAATTGAAAAAACCGTAAAATGTCAAGAGTAAAGTGCCCTTATTTTAAACAATGTATCGTTCTAAATGCTTAATCCATATGTAAAAAAGTTATTTAAGCAGGAATATGTTATTGAATAAAATGAGAAAAATTTATTTTAGCCGTAAATCGAAAATAATGGATCGAGCGAATCGGTCGATTGCGCCGAGACGCGCTATGATGCAACAGACGAGCGATTGGAACGCCCGAATATTTTCAAAGTCCCAACGTACCGATCAAGAGTAAAGTACCATTTTCCTACATTAGATTTCGTTCTAAATGCTTAATCCCTATGTAAAAACGTTAGTTAAGCAAGAATATCGTATTTTTAAAAAAATCTAATGATAGGATTTCCCAGAAAATTGAAAAAACCGAAAAATGTCAAGAGTAAAGTGCCATTTTCTGACATTAGATTTCGTTCTAAATGCTTAATCCCTATGTAGAAACGTTAGTTAAGCAAGAATATCGTATTTTTAAAAAAATCTAATGATAGGATTTTTCAGAAAATTGAAAAAACCGTAAAATGTCAAGAGTAAAGTGCCCTTATTTTAAACAATGTATCGTTCTAAATGCTTAATCCCTATGTAAAAAAGTTATTTTAGCAGGAATATGTTATTGAAAAAAATTAGAAAAATTTATTTTAGCCGTAAATCGAAAATAATGGGGACACCGGAGCTGTTCGAAGCGCCGAGCGCGCCGCGTACGCCCGAATATTTTCAAAGTCCCAACGTACCGATCAAGAGTAAAGTACCATTTTCCTACATTAGATTTCGTTCTAAATGCTTAATCCCTATGTAAAAACGTTAGTTAAGCAAGAATATCGTATTTTTAAAAAAATCTAATGATAGGATTTTCCAGAAAATTGAAAAAAACCGAAAAATGTCAAGAGTAAAGTGCCATTTTCTGACATTAGATTTCGTTCTAAATGCTTAATCCCTATGTAGAAACGTTAGTTAAGCAAGAATATCGTATTCTTAAAAAAAAATCTAATGATAGGATTTTTCAGAAAATTGAAAAAACCGTAAAATGTCAAGAGTAAAGTGCCCTTATTTTAAACAATGTATCGTTCTAAATGCTTAATCCCTATGTAAAAAAGTTATTTAAGCAAGAATATGTTATTGAATAAAATGAGAAAAATTTATTTTAGCCGTAAATCGAAAATAATGGATCGAGCGAATCGGTCGATTGCGCCGAGACGCGCTATGATGCAACAGACGAGCGATTGGAACGCCCGAATATTTTCAAAGTCCCAACGTACCGATCAAGAGTAAAGTACCATTTTCCTACATTAGATTTCGTTCTAAATGCTTAATCCCTATGTAAAAACGTTAGTTAAGCAAGAATATCGTATTTTTAAAAAAATCTAATGATAGGATTTCCCAGAAAATTGAAAAAACCGAAAAATGTCAAGAGTAAAGTGCCATTTTCTGACATTAGATTTCGTTCTAAATGCTTAATCCCTATGTAGAAACGTTAGTTAAGCAAGAATATCGTATTTTTAAAAAAATCTAATGATAGGATTTTTCAGAAAATTGAAAAAACCGTAAAATGTCAAGAGTAAAGTGCCCTTATTTTAAACAATGTATCGTTCTAAATGCTTAATCCATATGTAAAAAAGTTATTTAAGCAGGAATATGTTATTGAATAAAATGAGAAAAATTTATTTTAGCCGTAAATCGAAAATAATGGATCGAGCGAATCGGTCGATTGCGCCGAGACGCGCTATGATGCAACAGACGAGCGATTGGAACGCCCGAATATTTTCAAAGTCCCAACGTACCGATCAAGAGTAAAGTACCATTTTCCTACATTAGATTTCGTTCTAAATGCTTAATCCCTATGTAAAAACGTTAGTTAAGCAAGAATATCGTATTTTTAAAAAAATCTAATGATAGGATTTTCCAGAAAATTGAAAAAACCGAAAAATGTCAAGAGTAAAGTGCCATTTTCTGACATTAGATTTCGTTCTAAATGCTTAATCCCTATGTAGAAACGTTAGTTAAGCAAGAATATCGTATTTTTAAAAAAATCTAATGATAGGATTTTTCAGAAAATTGAAAAAACCGTAAAATGTCAAGAGTAAAGTGCCCTTATTTTAAACAATGTATCGTTCTAAATGCTTAATCCCTATGTAAAAAAGTTATTTAAGCAAGAATATGTTATTGAATAAAATGAGAAAAATTTATTTTAGCCGTAAATCGAAAATAATGGATCGAGCGAATCGGTCGATTGCGCCGAGACGCGCTATGATGCAACAGACGAGCGATTGGAACGCCCGAATATTTTCAAAGTCCCAACGTACCGATCAAGAGTAAAGTACCATTTTCCTACATTAGATTTCGTTCTAAATGCTTAATCCCTATGTAAAAACGTTAGTTAAGCAAGAATATCGTATTTTTAAAAAAATCTAATGATAGGATTTCCCAGAAAATTGAAAAAACCGAAAAATGTCAAGAGTAAAGTGCCATTTTCTGACATTAGATTTCGTTCTAAATGCTTAATCCCTATGTAGAAACGTTAGTTAAGCAAGAATATCGTATTTTTAAAAAAAATCTAATGATAGGATTTTTCAGAAAATTGAAAAAACCGTAAAATATCAAGAGTAAAGTGCCCTTATTTTAAACAATGTATCGTTCTAAATGCTTAATCCCTATGTAAAAAAGTTATTTAAGCAGGAATATGTTATTGAATAAAATGAGAAAAATTTATTTTAGCCGTAAATCGAAAATAATGGATCGAGCGAATCGGTCGATTGCGCCGAGTCGCGCTATGATGCAACAGACGAGCGATTGGAACGCCCGAATATTTTCAAAGTCCCAACGTACCGATCAAGAGTAAAGTACCATTTTCCTACATTAGATTTCGTTCTAAATGCTTAATCCCTATGTAAAAACGTTAGTTAAGCAAGAATATCGTATTTTTAAAAAAATCTAATGATAGGATTTTCCAGAAAATTGAAAAAACCGAAAAATGTCAAGAGTAAAGTGCCATTTTCTGACATTAGATTTCGTTCTAAATGCTTAATCCCTATGTAGAAACGTTAGTTAAGCAAGAATATCGTATTTTTAAAAAAATCTAATGATAGGATTTTTCAGAAAATTGAAAAAACCGTAAAATGTCAAGAGTAAAGTGCCCTTATTTTAAACAATGTATCGTTCTAAATGCTTAATCCCTATGTAAAAAAGTTATTTAAGCAGGAATATGTTATTGAATAAAATGAGAAAAATTTATTTTAGCCGTAAATCGAAAATAATGGATCGAGCGAATCGGTCGATTGCGCCGAGACGCGCTATGATGCAACAGACGAGCGATTGGAACGCCCGAATATTTTCAAAGTCCCAACGTACCGATCAAGAGTAAAGTACCATTTTCCTACATTAGATTTCGTTCTAAATGCTTAATCCCTATGTAAAAACGTTAGTTAAGCAAGAATATCGTATTTTTAAAAAAATCTAATGATAGGATTTCCCAGAAAATTGAAAAAACCGAAAAATGTCAAGAGTAAAGTGCCATTTTCTGACATTAGATTTCGTTCTAAATGCTTAATCCCTATGTAGAAACGTTAGTTAAGCAAGAATATCGTATTTTTAAAAAAATCTAATGATAGGATTTTTCAGAAAATTGAAAAAACCGTAAAATATCAAGAGTAAAGTGCCCTTATTTTAAACAATGTATCGTTCTAAATGCTTAATCCCTATGTAAAAAAGTTATTTTAGCAGGAATATGTTATTGAAAAAAATTAGAAAAATTTATTTTAGCCGTAAATCGAAAATAATGGGGACACCGGAGCTGTTCGAAGCGCCGAGCGCGCCGCGTACGCCCGAATATTTTCAAAGTCCCAACGTACCGATCAAGAGTAAAGTACCATTTTCCTACATTAGATTTCGTTCTAAATACTTAATCCCTATGTAAAAACGTTAGTTAAGCAAGAATATCGTATTTTTAAAAAAATCTAATGATAGGATTTTCCAGAAAATTGAAAAAACCGAAAAATGTCAAGAGTAAAGTGCCATTTTCTGACATTAGATTTCGTTCTAAATGCTTAATCCCTATGTAGAAACGTTAGTTAAGCAAGAATATCGTATTTTTAAAAAAATCTAATGATAGGATTTTTCAGAAAATTGAAAAAACCGTAAAATGTCAAGAGTAAAGTGCCCTTATTTTAAACATTATATCGTTCTAAATGCTTAATCCCTATGTAAAAAAGTTATCTAAGCAAGAATATGTTATTGAATAAAATGAGAAAAATTTATTTTAGCCGTAAATCGAAAATAATTGATCGAGCGAATCGGTCGATTGCGCCGAGACGCGCTATGATGCAACAGACGAGCGATTGGAACGCCCGAATATTTTCAAAGTCCCAACGTACCGATCAAGAGTAAAGTACCATTTTCCTACATTAGATTTCGTTCTAAATGCTTAATCCCTATGTAAAAACGTTAGTTAAGCAAGAATATCGTATTTTTAAAAAAATCTAATGATAGGATTTTCCAGAAAATTGAAAAAACCGAAAAATGTCAAGAGTAAAGTGCCATTTTCTGACATTAGATTTCGTTCTAAATGCTTAATCCCTATGTAGAAACGTTAGTTAAGCAAGAATATCGTATTTTTAAAAAAATCTAATGATAGGATTTTTCAGAAAATTGAAAAAACCGTAAAATGTCAAGAGTAAAGTGCCCTTATTTTAAACAATGTATCGTTCTAAATGCTTAATCCCTATGTAAAAAAGTTATTTAAGCAGGAATATGTTATTGAATAAAATGAGAAAAATTTATTTTAGCCGTAAATCGAAAATAATGGATCGAGCGAATCGGTCGATTGCGCCGAGACGCGCTATGATGCAACAGACGAGCGATTGGAACGCCCGAATATTTTCAAAGTCCCAACGTACCGATCAAGAGTAAAGTACCATTTTCCTACATTAGATTTCGTTCTAAATGCTTAATCCCTATGTAAAAACGTTAGTTAAGCAAGAATATCGTATTTTTAAAAAAATCTAATGATAGGATTTCCCAGAAAATTGAAAAAACCGAAAAATGTCAAGAGTAAAGTGCCATTTTCTGACATTAGATTTCGTTCTAAATGCTTAATCCCTATGTAGAAACGTTAGTTAAGCAAGAATACCGTATTTTTAAAAAAATCTAATGATAGGATTTTTCAGAAAATTGAAAAAACCGTAAAATATCAAGAGTAAAGTGCCCTTATTTTAAACAATGTATCGTTCTAAATGCTTAATCCCTATGTAAAAAAGTTATTTTAGCAGGAATATGTTATTGAAAAAAATTAGAAAAATTTATTTTAGCCGTAAATCGAAAATAATGGGGACACCGGAGCTGTTCGAAGCGCCGAGCGCGCCGCGTACGCCCGAATATTTTCAAAGTCCCAACGTACCGATCAAGAGTAAAGTACCATTTTCCTACATTAGATTTCGTTCTAAATGCTTAATCCCTATGTAAAAACGTTAGTTAAGCAAGAATATCGTATTTTTAAAAAAATCTAATGATAGGATTTTCCAGAAAATTGAAAAAACCGAAAAATGTCAAGAGTAAAGTGCCATTTTCTGACATTAGATTTCGTTCTAAATGCTTAATCCCTATGTAAAAACGTTAGTTAAGCAAGTATATCGTATTTTTAAAAAAATCTAATGATAGGATTTCCCAGAAAATTGAAAAAACCGAAAAATGTCAAGAGTAAAGTGCCATTTTCTGACATTAGATTTCGTTCTAAATGCTTAATCCCTATGTAGAAACGTTAGTTAAGCAAGAATATCGTATTTTTAAAAAAATCTAATGATAGGATTTTTCAGAAAATTGAAAAAACCGTAAAATATCAAGAGTAAAGTGCCCTTATTTTAAACAATGTATCGTTCTAAATGCTTAATCCCTATGTAAAAAAGTTATTTTAGCAGGAATATGTTATTGAAAAAAATTAGAAAAATTTATTTTAGCCGTAAATCGAAAATAATGGGGACACCGGAGCTGTTCGAAGCGCCGAGCGCGCCGCGTACGCCCGAATATTTTCAAAGTCCCAACGTACCGATCAAGAGTAAAGTACCATTTTCCTACATTAGATTTCGTTCTAAATACTTAATCCCTATGTAAAAACGTTAGTTAAGCAAGAATATCGTATTCTTAAAAAAATCTAATGATAGGATTTTTCAGAAAATTGAAAAAACCGTAAAATGTCAAGAGTAAAGTGCCCTTATTTTAAACAATGTATCGTTCTAAATGCTTAATCCCTATGTAAAAAAGTTATTTTAGCAAGAATATGTTATTGAATAAAATGAGAAAAATTTATTTTAGCCGTAAATCGAAAATAATGGATCGAGCGAATCGGTCGATTGCGCCGAGACGCGCTATGATGCAACAGACGAGCGATTGGAACGCCCGAATATTTTCAAAGTCCCAACGTACCGATCAAGAGTAAAGTACCATTTTCCTACATTAGATTTCGTTCTAAATACTTAATCCCTATGTAAAAACGTTAGTTAAGCAAGAATATCGTATTTTTAAAAAAATCTAATGATAGGATTTTCCAGAAAATTGAAAAAACCGAAAAATGTCAAGAGTAAAGTGCCATTTTCTGACATTAGATTTCGTTCTAAATGCTTAATCCCTATGTAGAAACGTTAGTTAAGCAAGAATATCGTATTCTTAAAAAAATCTAATGATAGGATTTTTCAGAAAATTGAAAAAACCGTAAAATGTCAAGAGTAAAGTGCCCTTATTTTAAACAATGTATCGTTCTAAATGCTTAATCCCTATGTAAAAAAGTTATTTTAGCAGGAATATGTTATTGAAAAAAATTAGAAAAATTTATTTTAGCCGTAAATCGAAAAAAAGACTGTTCGTTTCTCTGTCTCTCTCGCGCGATCGAACTATCGATGTTTCCCGACAAACTATTGGGAGTTTAATTAAACTTTATACATGAAATTACGCGTTCTGATCCCTGCTACACAGCCGTATACTTTTTATAATTTTGTGGAATCGGGAACCTTGAAATATTTAACATAACGCGGATCGTCTGTCTCTGTCTCTTTCTAGATCGGAAGAATCGATGTTTCCCGGCAAACTATTGGGAGTTTAATTAAACTTTATACATGAAATTACTCGTTTTGATCCCCGCTACACAGCCGTATACTTTTTATAATTTTGTGGAATCGGGAACCTTGAAATATTTAACATAACGCGGATCGTCTGTCTCTGTCTCTTTCTAGATCGGGAGAATCGATGTTTCCCGGCAAACTATTGGGAGATTAATTAAACTTTATACATGAAATTACTCGTTTTGATCCCCGCTACACAGCCGTATACTTTTTATAATTTTGTGGAATCGGGAACCTTGAAATATTTAACATAACGCGGATCGTCTGTCTCTGTCTCTTTCTAGATCGGAAGAATCGATGTTTCCCGGCAAACTATTGGGAGTTTAATTAAACTTTATACATGAAATTACTCGTTTTGATCCCCGCTACACAGCCGTATACTTTTTATAATTTTGTGGAATCGGGAACCTTGAAATATTTAACATAACGCGGATCGTCTGTCTCTGTCTCTTTCTAGATCGGAAGAATCGATGTTTCCCGGCAAACTATTGGGAGTTTAATTAAACTTTATACATGAAATTACTCG
>NW_027476102.1:2195000-2197500 GCF_051020955.1 Megalopta genalis
TTTCTCCCTCCTGGCTCGTCGGAGGTTATCTTTGTCCTCATACCTCACAGTGACGTCAACAACGAACAGCCTTTCCTGGTCTTTAATAACCAGATCAGGCTTTTTAAGTTCGCTGTTAACGTTCACTGTTGGCTCGAGGAATACCGCAGATTTCTTGGATACCTTACTTTCAATCAACCGCACTATATCATTGTGTCGGTTGATTCGCGCGGGCTTCGTGCTTATGCAGTTACCTAGCACGTGTCCTAGGGTTTCTAGTTGCACCCTACACCTTCGGCATTCTGGATTTATATCCTTTCTTGCCCGTCTTAATGCTACTCTAGTGCCGAAGGTGTTCGTTCTTAGTTTGAGTGCATCAAGATATCTTGACGGTTTAAGTAGGGTCGGGCTTATCAACCATGCGTTGCCGTATTTATCATCCACAAATTCGTGGATGCCCTGACCCTGGGAGACTTGCCGTCCCCATTCTTCGTGGCACTTCCTTTTAAGGCCACAACGCGCGCTCTCTATTTGTACATCCGTTGTTGGCCATTGGAGACCTACCGATCTAGCATATTTTTCCAGGACATCTAATTGCCCCTGGTAAGCCTCCTTTACCGCCTCATCGTCACTCTCCATCATGCGGAGGCCATTTCTTAATTTCGCTATGCGTACAATGTCTGATACTTTTTGGATGCCAAGGCCTCCGTCTTTCTTACTTGTATAAAGTATACCATCAGTGGTTGTATGATGGAGGTGGAGAATCTTTTTAATTATTTGCTTGACCTCCTGATCTAATTCATCCAGGAGGCCTAAAGTTGGCGGATTAGCGACCAACATATGGATGTACCTAGGCAACAGGTGCGTCCTGATTAAATTAATTTTCTGATGGGGTTTAAGCCCCATCCTGTCTATGTTTCCTGCTGCCCTCAGGATACCATTGATTTCTGCGCGTTGTGGCCCGGTCCATGGCCCGATTTCAACGCCAAGATATTTGAATGTTTCCCCGGGACGCGTCATGGGGATAAGCTCGTCACCCAGCTGCAGTCCCGGGTCTAGCAAGTGCCACGTCTTGCTTCGGCAGACGATCTGAAATGTTGTGCATTTATTTGTCTGCATGCTCATGCCTAGCTTCTTTAAAAATTCGTATATTTTATTTATTTGGCATGTAGCCTGTTCTTTATTCTTGGCTATCAGCACAAGATCGTCTGCAAATGCTAGAATGGAGACGTTTTGGTCTCCCATTCTTTTGCCCTCCGTCGTCTCATTAACGTTATCGATAATTGGGTCGATTATTGTATTAAATAACAGTGGCGATAGTGGGTCGCCCTGCTTGACCCCTCTATTTAGTTTTATTTTAATACTTTGGCCTCTTGTTTTTATTTCCGTCCAGCAGTCTACGTACATAGTTTCTATGTACCTCGCGACCGCTGGCGGGAGGCCCTTCGCCTGGAGCCCATCTCTCATCGCTTTATGGGGGACTGTGTCAAAAGCTTTGGAGATATCGACGACAGTTATTACGCCCCCTTTGCATGCCTTCATGTCTTTTAAGGTCTTCTCGAGGATGGATATGTTGTGTTTGCAGCCATCCTCTTTCGTGAAGCCCTTTTGCCTCGCACTGTTTTTAATGACAGCTCGTAGTCTCGCATCGATCATAGCTGAGTATATTCTACCCATAATAGACCCAATGGTAATTGGACGCCAGTTTCTGACGTCCTCAGTGCTTTTCCCCGGTTTTGGAATTAGAGTAGTCCGGTTCATCTTCCATTGGGTCGGATATGTAAAGGACAACATTAATAAATTAAAGAATTTAGCTAAGACATGAAGAAAGCCGGGAGCCTTTAGTTGCATCTTTGTAATGCCGTCGACCCCCGCGGCTGTATCATTTTTGATCTTACGCATTTTAATAATCAATTCATTTATATTGATGGGCTCCCAGACGGCATTCATTGGAGAGACTATACTCGGTCCCCCTCCGAGTATCGGTAGCCCTTGTGAGGGTCCCTGAACTCCCCATAGACTACCGTAGAGCAACTCCACGTCTGCTCTTTCAGGAAGCTCTATTTGCTTCCTCTTCTCAAATGTCTCTCCTGCGACCGCCATATCTACCAATTTTCTTGGGCATTTATTATAGATTTCTTGATATCGAGCGTATCTAAATTTACGATAGCAGGTGCGGTCGCTTTCCTTTCTTTTATTTCCGCTATTCTTATTTCTTGAGCCATCCTTACTCTTAGTGCCAACGCTTTTAGCTTTCTCATTTATGGCGTCCAGCACGCGCTCGATATCTTGAGGTTCTACTTCTCTATTGTTTGCCAACTCCATTATCCAGTTTTCGATGAACCTCATATCGTGACTGTCATCTAACGGGTTGGCCATTATAACGTCTCTGATTTTATTGCGCCAGTCCTCAGGTTCAGGGCCCTGAGCTGTCGCAGACGCATCATCAACCGTGGTTATATCCACATTCTGTTCTGCGACAGTTAAGTCCTCGGTCGAGCCCGCTTGGCTCGCCTCCTCA
>NW_027476102.1:2207500-2227500 GCF_051020955.1 Megalopta genalis
TTATCTAAGCAAGAATATGTAATTGAAAAAAATTAGAAAAATTTATTTTAGCCGTAAATCGAAAATAATGGGGACACCGGAGCTGTTCGAAGCGCCGAGACGCGCCGCGTACGGCCGAATATTTTCCAAGTCCCAACGTACCGATCAAGAGTAAAGTACCATTTTCCTACATTAGATTTCGTTCTAAATGCTTAATCCCTATGTAAAAACGTTAGTTAAGCAAGAATATCGTATTTTTAAAAAAATCTAATGATAGGATTTCCCAGAAAATTGAAAAAACCGTAAAATGTCAAGAGTAAAGTGCCATTTTCTGACATTAGATTTCGTTCTAAATGCTTAATCCCTATGTAGAAACGTTAGTTAAGCAAGAATATCGTATTTTTAAAAAAATCTAATGATAGGATTTTTCAGAAAATTGAAAAAACCGTAAAATGTCAAGAGTAAAGTGCCCTTATTTTAAACAATGTATCGTTCTAAATGCTTAATCCCTATGTAAAAAAGTTATTTTAGCAGGAATATGTTATTGAAAAAAATTAGAAAAATTTATTTTAGCCGTAAATCGAAAATAATGGGGACACCGGAGCTGTTCGAAGCGCCGAGCGCGCCGCGTACGCCCGAATATTTTCAAAGTCCCAACGTACCGATCAAGAGTAAAGTACCATTTTCCTACATTAGATTTCGTTCTAAATGCTTAATCCCTATGTAAAAACGTTAGTTAAGCAAGAATATCGTATTTTTAAAAAAATCTAATGATAGGATTTTCCAGAAAATTGAAAAAACCGAAAAATGTCAAGAGTAAAGTGCCATTTTCTGACATTAGATTTCGTTCTAAATGCTTAATCCCTATGTAGAAACGTTAGTTAAGCAAGAATATCGTATTCTTAAAAAAATCTAATGATAGGATTTTTCAGAAAATTGAAAAAACCGTAAAATGTCAAGAGTAAAGTGCCCTTATTTTAAACAATGTATCGTTCTAAATGCTTAATCCCTATGTAAAAAAGTTATTTAAGCAAGAATATGTTATTGAATAAAATGAGAAAAATTTATTTTAGCCGTAAATCGAAAATAATGGATCGAGCGAATCGGTCGATTGCGCCGAGACGCGCTATGATGCAACAGACGAGCGATTGGAACGCCCGAATATTTTCAAAGTCCCAACGTACCGATCAAGAGTAAAGTACCATTTTCCTACATTAGATTTCGTTCTAAATGCTTAATCCCTATGTAAAAACGTTAGTTAAGCAAGAATATCGTATTTTTAAAAAAATCTAATGATAGGATTTCCCAGAAAATTGAAAAAACCGAAAAATGTCAAGAGTAAAGTGCCATTTTCTGACATTAGATTTCGTTCTAAATGCTTAATCCCTATGTAGAAACGTTAGTTAAGCAAGAATATCGTATTTTTAAAAAAATCTAATGATAGGATTTTTCAGAAAATTGAAAAAACCGTAAAATGTCAAGAGTAAAGTGCCCTTATTTTAAACAATGTATCGTTCTAAATGCTTAATCCATATGTAAAAAAGTTATTTAAGCAGGAATATGTTATTGAATAAAATGAGAAAAATTTATTTTAGCCGTAAATCGAAAATAATGGATCGAGCGAATCGGTCGATTGCGCCGAGACGCGCTATGATGCAACAGACGAGCGATTGGAACGCCCGAATATTTTCAAAGTCCCAACGTACCGATCAAGAGTAAAGTACCATTTTCCTACATTAGATTTCGTTCTAAATGCTTAATCCCTATGTAAAAACGTTAGTTAAGCAAGAATATCGTATTTTTAAAAAAATCTAATGATAGGATTTCCCAGAAAATTGAAAAAACCGAAAAATGTCAAGAGTAAAGTGCCATTTTCTGACATTAGATTTCGTTCTAAATGCTTAATCCCTATGTAGAAACGTTAGTTAAGCAAGAATATCGTATTTTTAAAAAAATCTAATGATAGGATTTTTCAGAAAATTGAAAAAACCGTAAAATGTCAAGAGTAAAGTGCCCTTATTTTAAACAATGTATCGTTCTAAAGGCTTAATCCCTATGTAAAAAAGTTATTTAAGCAGGAATATGTTATTGAAAAAAATTAGAAAAATTTATTTTAGCCGTAAATCGAAAATAATGGATCGAGCGAATCGGTCGATTGCGCCGAGACGCGCTATGATGCAACAGACGAGCGATTGGAACGCCCGAATATTTTCAAAGTCCCAACGTACCGATCAAGAGTAAAGTACCATTTTCCTACATTAGATTTCGTTCTAAATGCTTAATCCCTATGTAAAAACGTTAGTTAAGCAAGAATATCGTATTTTTAAAAAAATCTAATGATAGGATTTCCCAGAAAATTGAAAAAACCGAAAAATGTCAAGAGTAAAGTGCCATTTTCTGACATTAGATTTCGTTCTAAATGTTTAATCCCTATGTAGAAACGTTAGTTAAGCAAGAATATCGTATTTTTAAAAAAATCTAATGATAGGATTTTTCAGAAAATTGAAAAAACCGTAAAATGTCAAGAGTAAAGTGCCCTTATTTTAAACAATGTATCGTTCTAAATGCTTAATCCATATGTAAAAAAGTTATTTAAGCAGGAATATGTTATTGAATAAAATGAGAAAAATTTATTTTAGCCGTAAATCGAAAATAATTGATCGAGCGAATCGGTCGATTGCGCCGAGACGCGCTATGATGCAACAGACGAGCGATTGGAACGCCCGAATATTTTCAAAGTCCCAACGTACCGATCAAGAGTAAAGTACCATTTTCCTACATTAGATTTCGTTCTAAATGCTTAATCCCTATGTAAAAACGTTAGTTAAGCAAGAATATCGTATTTTTAAAAAAATCTAATGATAGGATTTCCCAGAAAATTGAAAAAACCGAAAAATGTCAAGAGTAAAGTGCCATTTTCTGACATTAGATTTCGTTCTAAATGCTTAATCCCTATGTAGAAACGTTAGTTAAGCAAGAATATCGTATTTTTAAAAAAATCTAATGATAGGATTTTTCAGAAAATTGAAAAAACCGTAAAATGTCAAGAGTAAAGTGCCCTTATTTTAAACAATGTATCGTTCTAAATGCTTAATCCCTATGTAAAAAAGTTATTTAAGCAGGAATATGTTATTGAATAAAATGAGAAAAATTTATTTTAGCCGTAAATCGAAAATAATGGATCGAGCGAATCGGTCGATTGCGCCGAGACGCGCTATGATGCAACAGACGAGCGATTGGAACGCCCGAATATTTTCAAAGTCCCAACGTACCGATCAAGAGTAAAGTACCATTTTCCTACATTAGATTTCGTTCTAAATGCTTAATCCCTATGTAAAAACGTTAGTTAAGCAAGAATATCGTATTTTTAAAAAAATCTAATGATAGGATTTCCCAGAAAATTGAAAAAACCGTAAAATGTCAAGAGTAAAGTGCCATTTTCTGACATTAGATTTCGTTCTAAATGCTTAATCCCTATGTAGAAACGTTAGTTAAGCAAGAATATCGTATTTTTAAAAAAATCTAATGATAGGATTTTTCAGAAAATTGAAAAAACCGTAAAATGTCAAGAGTAAAGTGCCCTTATTTTAAACAATGTATCGTTCTAAATGCTTAATCCCTATGTAAAAAAGTTATTTTAGCAGGAATATGTTATTGAAAAAAATTAGAAAAATTTATTTTAGCCGTAAATCGAAAATAATGGGGACACCGGAGCTGTTCGAAGCGCCGAGCGCGCCGCGTACGCCCGAATATTTTCAAAGTCCCAACGTACCGATCAAGAGTAAAGTACCATTTTCCTACATTAGATTTCGTTCTAAATGCTTAATCCCTATGTAAAAACGTTAGTTAAGCAAGAATATCGTATTTTTAAAAAAATCTAATGATAGGATTTTCCAGAAAATTGAAAAAAACCGAAAAATGTCAAGAGTAAAGTGCCATTTTCTGACATTAGATTTCGTTCTAAATGCTTAATCCCTATGTAGAAACGTTAGTTAAGCAAGAATATCGTATTCTTAAAAAAAAATCTAATGATAGGATTTTTCAGAAAATTGAAAAAACCGTAAAATGTCAAGAGTAAAGTGCCCTTATTTTAAACAATGTATCGTTCTAAATGCTTAATCCCTATGTAAAAAAGTTATTTAAGCAAGAATATGTTATTGAATAAAATGAGAAAAATTTATTTTAGCCGTAAATCGAAAATAATGGATCGAGCGAATCGGTCGATTGCGCCGAGACGCGCTATGATGCAACAGACGAGCGATTGGAACGCCCGAATATTTTCAAAGTCCCAACGTACCGATCAAGAGTAAAGTACCATTTTCCTACATTAGATTTCGTTCTAAATGCTTAATCCCTATGTAAAAACGTTAGTTAAGCAAGAATATCGTATTTTTAAAAAAATCTAATGATAGGATTTCCCAGAAAATTGAAAAAACCGAAAAATGTCAAGAGTAAAGTGCCATTTTCTGACATTAGATTTCGTTCTAAATGCTTAATCCCTATGTAGAAACGTTAGTTAAGCAAGAATATCGTATTTTTAAAAAAATCTAATGATAGGATTTTTCAGAAAATTGAAAAAACCGTAAAATGTCAAGAGTAAAGTGCCCTTATTTTAAACAATGTATCGTTCTAAATGCTTAATCCATATGTAAAAAAGTTATTTAAGCAGGAATATGTTATTGAATAAAATGAGAAAAATTTATTTTAGCCGTAAATCGAAAATAATGGATCGAGCGAATCGGTCGATTGCGCCGAGACGCGCTATGATGCAACAGACGAGCGATTGGAACGCCCGAATATTTTCAAAGTCCCAACGTACCGATCAAGAGTAAAGTACCATTTTCCTACATTAGATTTCGTTCTAAATGCTTAATCCCTATGTAAAAACGTTAGTTAAGCAAGAATATCGTATTTTTAAAAAAATCTAATGATAGGATTTCCCAGAAAATTGAAAAAACCGAAAAATGTCAAGAGTAAAGTGCCATTTTCTGACATTAGATTTCGTTCTAAATGCTTAATCCCTATGTAGAAACGTTAGTTAAGCAAGAATATCGTATTTTTAAAAAAATCTAATGATAGGATTTTTCAGAAAATTGAAAAAACCGTAAAATGTCAAGAGTAAAGTGCCCTTATTTTAAACAATGTATCGTTCTAAATGCTTAATCCCTATGTAAAAAAGTTATTTAAGCAGGAATATGTTATTGAATAAAATGAGAAAAATTTATTTTAGCCGTAAATCGAAAATAATGGATCGAGCGAATCGGTCGATTGCGCCGAGACGCGCTATGATGCAACAGACGAGCGATTGGAACGCCCGAATATTTTCAAAGTCCCAACGTACCGATCAAGAGTAAAGTACCATTTTCCTACATTAGATTTCGTTCTAAATGCTTAATCCCTATGTAAAAACGTTAGTTAAGCAAGAATATCGTATTTTTAAAAAAATCTAATGATAGGATTTCCCAGAAAATTGAAAAAACCGAAAAATGTCAAGAGTAAAGTGCCATTTTCTGACATTAGATTTCGTTCTAAATGCTTAATCCCTATGTAGAAACGTTAGTTAAGCAAGAATATCGTATTTTTAAAAAAAATCTAATGATAGGATTTTTCAGAAAATTGAAAAAACCGTAAAATATCAAGAGTAAAGTGCCCTTATTTTAAACAATGTATCGTTCTAAATGCTTAATCCCTATGTAAAAAAGTTATTTAAGCAGGAATATGTTATTGAATAAAATGAGAAAAATTTATTTTAGCCGTAAATCGAAAATAATGGATCGAGCGAATCGGTCGATTGCGCCGAGACGCGCTATGATGCAACAGACGAGCGATTGGAACGCCCGAATATTTTCAAAGTCCCAACGTACCGATCAAGAGTAAAGTACCATTTTCCTACATTAGATTTCGTTCTAAATGCTTAATCCCTATGTAAAAACGTTAGTTAAGCAAGAATATCGTATTTTTAAAAAAATCTAATGATAGGATTTTCCAGAAAATTGAAAAAACCGAAAAATGTCAAGAGTAAAGTGCCATTTTCTGACATTAGATTTCGTTCTAAATGCTTAATCCCTATGTAGAAACGTTAGTTAAGCAAGAATATCGTATTTTTAAAAAAATCTAATGATAGGATTTCCCAGAAAATTGAAAAAACCGAAAAATGTCAAGAGTAAAGTGCCATTTTCTGACATTAGATTTCGTTCTAAATGCTTAATCCCTATGTAGAAACGTTAGTTAAGCAAGAATATCGTATTTTTAAAAAAATCTAATGATAGGATTTTTCAGAAAATTGAAAAAACCGTAAAATGTCAAGAGTAAAGTGCCCTTATTTTAAACAATGTATCGTTCTAAATGCTTAATCCATATGTAAAAAAGTTATTTAAGCAGGAATATGTTATTGAATAAAATGAGAAAAATTTATTTTAGCCGTAAATCGAAAATAATGGATCGAGCGAATCGGTCGATTGCGCCGAGACGCGCTATGATGCAACAGACGAGCGATTGGAACGCCCGAATATTTTCAAAGTCCCAACGTACCGATCAAGAGTAAAGTACCATTTTCCTACATTAGATTTCGTTCTAAATGCTTAATCCCTATGTAAAAACGTTAGTTAAGCAAGAATATCGTATTTTTAAAAAAATCTAATGATAGGATTTTCCAGAAAATTGAAAAAACCGAAAAATGTCAAGAGTAAAGTGCCATTTTCTGACATTAGATTTCGTTCTAAATGCTTAATCCCTATGTAGAAACGTTAGTTAAGCAAGAATATCGTATTTTTAAAAAAATCTAATGATAGGATTTTTCAGAAAATTGAAAAAACCGTAAAATGTCAAGAGTAAAGTGCCCTTATTTTAAACAATGTATCGTTCTAAATGCTTAATCCCTATGTAAAAAAGTTATTTAAGCAGGAATATGTTATTGAATAAAATGAGAAAAATTTATTTTAGCCGTAAATCGAAAATAATGGATCGAGCGAATCGGTCGATTGCGCCGAGACGCGCTATGATGCAACAGACGAGCGATTGGAACGCCCGAATATTTTCAAAGTCCCAACGTACCGATCAAGAGTAAAGTACCATTTTCCTACATTAGATTTCGTTCTAAATGCTTAATCCCTATGTAAAAACGTTAGTTAAGCAAGAATATCGTATTTTTAAAAAAATCTAATGATAGGATTTCCCAGAAAATTGAAAAAACCGAAAAATGTCAAGAGTAAAGTGCCATTTTCTGACATTAGATTTCGTTCTAAATGCTTAATCCCTATGTAGAAACGTTAGTTAAGCAAGAATATCGTATTTTTAAAAAAATCTAATGATAGGATTTTTCAGAAAATTGAAAAAACCGTAAAATATCAAGAGTAAAGTGCCCTTATTTTAAACAATGTATCGTTCTAAATGCTTAATCCCTATGTAAAAAAGTTATTTTAGCAGGAATATGTTATTGAAAAAAATTAGAAAAATTTATTTTAGCCGTAAATCGAAAATAATGGGGACACCGGAGCTGTTCGAAGCGCCGAGCGCGCCGCGTACGCCCGAATATTTTCAAAGTCCCAACGTACCGATCAAGAGTAAAGTACCATTTTCCTACATTAGATTTCGTTCTAAATACTTAATCCCTATGTAAAAACGTTAGTTAAGCAAGAATATCGTATTTTTAAAAAAATCTAATGATAGGATTTTCCAGAAAATTGAAAAAACCGAAAAATGTCAAGAGTAAAGTGCCATTTTCTGACATTAGATTTCGTTCTAAATGCTTAATCCCTATGTAGAAACGTTAGTTAAGCAAGAATATCGTATTCTTAAAAAAATCTAATGATAGGATTTTTCAGAAAATTGAAAAAACCGTAAAATGTCAAGAGTAAAGTGCCCTTATTTTAAACAATGTATCGTTCTAAATGCTTAATCCCTATGTAAAAAAGTTATTTAAGCAAGAATATGTTATTGAATAAAATGAGAAAAATTTATTTTAGCCGTAAATCGAAAATAATGGATCGAGCGAATCGGTCGATTGCGCCGAGACGCGCTATGATGCAACAGACGAGCGATTGGAACGCCCGAATATTTTCAAAGTCCCAACGTACCGATCAAGAGTAAAGTACCATTTTCCTACATTAGATTTCGTTCTAAATGCTTAATCCCTATGTAAAAACGTTAGTTAAGCAAGAATATCGTATTTTTAAAAAAATCTAATGATAGGATTTCCCAGAAAATTGAAAAAACCGAAAAATGTCAAGAGTAAAGTGCCATTTTCTGACATTAGATTTCGTTCTAAATGCTTAATCCCTATGTAGAAACGTTAGTTAAGCAAGAATATCGTATTTTTAAAAAAAATCTAATGATAGGATTTTTCAGAAAATTGAAAAAACCGTAAAATATCAAGAGTAAAGTGCCCTTATTTTAAACAATGTATCGTTCTAAATGCTTAATCCCTATGTAAAAAAGTTATTTAAGCAGGAATATGTTATTGAATAAAATGAGAAAAATTTATTTTAGCCGTAAATCGAAAATAATGGATCGAGCGAATCGGTCGATTGCGCCGAGACGCGCTATGATGCAACAGACGAGCGATTGGAACGCCCGAATATTTTCAAAGTCCCAACGTACCGATCAAGAGTAAAGTACCATTTTCCTACATTAGATTTCGTTCTAAATGCTTAATCCCTATGTAAAAACGTTAGTTAAGCAAGAATATCGTATTTTTAAAAAAATCTAATGATAGGATTTTCCAGAAAATTGAAAAAACCGAAAAATGTCAAGAGTAAAGTGCCATTTTCTGACATTAGATTTCGTTCTAAATGCTTAATCCCTATGTAGAAACGTTAGTTAAGCAAGAATATCGTATTTTTAAAAAAATCTAATGATAGGATTTTTCAGAAAATTGAAAAAACCGTAAAATGTCAAGAGTAAAGTGCCCTTATTTTAAACAATGTATCGTTCTAAATGCTTAATCCCTATGTAAAAAAGTTATTTAAGCAGGAATATGTTATTGAATAAAATGAGAAAAATTTATTTTAGCCGTAAATCGAAAATAATGGATCGAGCGAATCGGTCGATTGCGCCGAGACGCGCTATGATGCAACAGACGAGCGATTGGAACGCCCGAATATTTTCAAAGTCCCAACGTACCGATCAAGAGTAAAGTACCATTTTCCTACATTAGATTTCGTTCTAAATGCTTAATCCCTATGTAAAAACGTTAGTTAAGCAAGAATATCGTATTTTTAAAAAAATCTAATGATAGGATTTCCCAGAAAATTGAAAAAACCGAAAAATGTCAAGAGTAAAGTGCCATTTTCTGACATTAGATTTCGTTCTAAATGCTTAATCCCTATGTAGAAACGTTAGTTAAGCAAGAATATCGTATTTTTAAAAAAATCTAATGATAGGATTTTTCAGAAAATTGAAAAAACCGTAAAATATCAAGAGTAAAGTGCCCTTATTTTAAACAATGTATCGTTCTAAATGCTTAATCCCTATGTAAAAAAGTTATTTTAGCAGGAATATGTTATTGAAAAAAATTAGAAAAATTTATTTTAGCCGTAAATCGAAAATAATGGGGACACCGGAGCTGTTCGAAGCGCCGAGCGCGCCGCGTACGCCCGAATATTTTCAAAGTCCCAACGTACCGATCAAGAGTAAAGTACCATTTTCCTACATTAGATTTCGTTCTAAATGCTTAATCCCTATGTAAAAACGTTAGTTAAGCAAGAATATCGTATTTTTAAAAAAATCTAATGATAGGATTTCCCAGAAAATTGAAAAAACCGAAAAATGTCAAGAGTAAAGTGCCATTTTCTGACATTAGATTTCGTTCTAAATGCTTAATCCCTATGTAGAAACGTTAGTTAAGCAAGAATACCGTATTTTTAAAAAAATCTAATGATAGGATTTTTCAGAAAATTGAAAAAACCGTAAAATATCAAGAGTAAAGTGCCCTTATTTTAAACAATGTATCGTTCTAAATGCTTAATCCCTATGTAAAAAAGTTATTTTAGCAGGAATATGTTATTGAAAAAAATTAGAAAAATTTATTTTAGCCGTAAATCGAAAATAATGGGGACACCGGAGCTGTTCGAAGCGCCGAGCGCGCCGCGTACGCCCGAATATTTTCAAAGTCCCAACGTACCGATCAAGAGTAAAGTGCCATTTTCTGACATTAGATTTCGTTCTAAATGCTTAATCCCTATGTAAAAACGTTAGTTAAGCAAGAATATCGTATTTTTAAAAAAATCTAATGATAGGATTTCCCAGAAAATTGAAAAAACCGAAAAATGTCAAGAGTAAAGTGCCATTTTCTGACATTAGATTTCGTTCTAAATGCTTAATCCCTATGTAGAAACGTTAGTTAAGCAAGAATATCGTATTTTTAAAAAAATCTAATGATAGGATTTTTCAGAAAATTGAAAAAACCGTAAAATATCAAGAGTAAAGTGCCCTTATTTTAAACAATGTATCGTTCTAAATGCTTAATCCCTATGTAAAAAAGTTATTTTAGCAGGAATATGTTATTGAAAAAAATTAGAAAAATTTATTTTAGCCGTAAATCGAAAATAATGGGGACACCGGAGCTGTTCGAAGCGCCGAGCGCGCCGCGTACGCCCGAATATTTTCAAAGTCCCAACGTACCGATCAAGAGTAAAGTACCATTTTCCTACATTAGATTTCGTTCTAAATACTTAATCCCTATGTAAAAACGTTAGTTAAGCAAGAATATCGTATTCTTAAAAAAATCTAATGATAGGATTTTTCAGAAAATTGAAAAAACCGTAAAATATCAAGAGTAAAGTGCCCTTATTTTAAACAATGTATCGTTCTAAATGCTTAATCCCTATGTAAAAAAGTTATTTAAGCAGGAATATGTTATTGAATAAAATGAGAAAAATTTATTTTAGCCGTAAATCGAAAATAATGGATCGAGCGAATCGGTCGATTGCGCCGAGACGCGCTATGATGCAACAGACGAGCGATTGGAACGCCCGAATATTTTCAAAGTCCCAACGTACCGATCAAGAGTAAAGTACCATTTTCCTACATTAGATTTCGTTCTAAATGCTTAATCCCTATGTAAAAACGTTAGTTAAGCAAGAATATCGTATTTTTAAAAAAATCTAATGATAGGATTTTCCAGAAAATTGAAAAAACCGAAAAATGTCAAGAGTAAAGTGCCATTTTCTGACATTAGATTTCGTTCTAAATGCTTAATCCCTATGTAGAAACGTTAGTTAAGCAAGAATATCGTATTTTTAAAAAAATCTAATGATAGGATTTTTCAGAAAATTGAAAAAACCGTAAAATGTCAAGAGTAAAGTGCCCTTATTTTAAACAATGTATCGTTCTAAATGCTTAATCCCTATGTAAAAAAGTTATTTAAGCAGGAATATGTTATTGAATAAAATGAGAAAAATTTATTTTAGCCGTAAATCGAAAATAATGGATCGAGCGAATCGGTCGATTGCGCCGAGACGCGCTATGATGCAACAGACGAGCGATTGGAACGCCCGAATATTTTCAAAGTCCCAACGTACCGATCAAGAGTAAAGTACCATTTTCCTACATTAGATTTCGTTCTAAATGCTTAATCCCTATGTAAAAACGTTAGTTAAGCAAGAATATCGTATTTTTAAAAAAATCTAATGATAGGATTTCCCAGAAAATTGAAAAAACCGAAAAATGTCAAGAGTAAAGTGCCATTTTCTGACATTAGATTTCGTTCTAAATGCTTAATCCCTATGTAGAAACGTTAGTTAAGCAAGAATATCGTATTTTTAAAAAAATCTAATGATAGGATTTTTCAGAAAATTGAAAAAACCGTAAAATATCAAGAGTAAAGTGCCCTTATTTTAAACAATGTATCGTTCTAAATGCTTAATCCCTATGTAAAAAAGTTATTTTAGCAGGAATATGTTATTGAAAAAAATTAGAAAAATTTATTTTAGCCGTAAATCGAAAATAATGGGGACACCGGAGCTGTTCGAAGCGCCGAGCGCGCCGCGTACGCCCGAATATTTTCAAAGTCCCAACGTACCGATCAAGAGTAAAGTACCATTTTCCTACATTAGATTTCGTTCTAAATACTTAATCCCTATGTAAAAACGTTAGTTAAGCAAGAATATCGTATTTTTAAAAAAATCTAATGATAGGATTTTCCAGAAAATTGAAAAAACCGAAAAATGTCAAGAGTAAAGTGCCATTTTCTGACATTAGATTTCGTTCTAAATGCTTAATCCCTATGTAGAAACGTTAGTTAAGCAAGAATATCGTATTCTTAAAAAAAAATCTAATGATAGGATTTTTCAGAAAATTGAAAAAACCGTAAAATGTCAAGAGTAAAGTGCCCTTATTTTAAACAATGTATCGTTCTAAATGCTTAATCCATATGTAAAAAAGTTATTTAAGCAGGAATATGTTATTGAATAAAATGAGAAAAATTTATTTTAGCCGTAAATCGAAAATAATTGATCGAGCGAATCGGTCGATTGCGCCGAGACGCGCTATGATGCAACAGACGAGCGATTGGAACGCCCGAATATTTTCAAAGTCCCAACGTACCGATCAAGAGTAAAGTACCATTTTCCTACATTAGATTTCGTTCTAAATGCTTAATCCCTATGTAAAAACGTTAGTTAAGCAAGAATATCGTATTTTTAAAAAAATCTAATGATAGGATTTCCCAGAAAATTGAAAAAACCGAAAAATGTCAAGAGTAAAGTGCCATTTTCTGACATTAGATTTCGTTCTAAATGCTTAATCCCTATGTAGAAACGTTAGTTAAGCAAGAATATCGTATTTTTAAAAAAATCTAATGATAGGATTTTTCAGAAAATTGAAAAAACCGTAAAATGTCAAGAGTAAAGTGCCCTTATTTTAAACAATGTATCGTTCTAAATGCTTAATCCCTATGTAAAAAAGTTATTTAAGCAGGAATATGTTATTGAATAAAATGAGAAAAATTTATTTTAGCCGTAAATCGAAAATAATGGATCGAGCGAATCGGTCGATTGCGCCGAGACGCGCTATGATGCAACAGACGAGCGATTGGAACGCCCGAATATTTTCAAAGTCCCAACGTACCGATCAAGAGTAAAGTACCATTTTCCTACATTAGATTTCGTTCTAAATGCTTAATCCCTATGTAAAAACGTTAGTTAAGCAAGAATATCGTATTTTTAAAAAAATCTAATGATAGGATTTCCCAGAAAATTGAAAAAACCGTAAAATGTCAAGAGTAAAGTGCCATTTTCTGACATTAGATTTCGTTCTAAATGCTTAATCCCTATGTAGAAACGTTAGTTAAGCAAGAATATCGTATTTTTAAAAAAATCTAATGATAGGATTTTTCAGAAAATTGAAAAAACCGTAAAATGTCAAGAGTAAAGTGCCCTTATTTTAAACAATGTATCGTTCTAAATGCTTAATCCCTATGTAAAAAAGTTATTTTAGCAGGAATATGTTATTGAAAAAAATTAGAAAAATTTATTTTAGCCGTAAATCGAAAATAATGGGGACACCGGAGCTGTTCGAAGCGCCGAGCGCGCCGCGTACGCCCGAATATTTTCAAAGTCCCAACGTACCGATCAAGAGTAAAGTACCATTTTCCTACATTAGATTTCGTTCTAAATGCTTAATCCCTATGTAAAAACGTTAGTTAAGCAAGAATATCGTATTTTTAAAAAAATCTAATGATAGGATTTTCCAGAAAATTGAAAAAAACCGAAAAATGTCAAGAGTAAAGTGCCATTTTCTGACATTAGATTTCGTTCTAAATGCTTAATCCCTATGTAGAAACGTTAGTTAAGCAAGAATATCGTATTCTTAAAAAAAAATCTAATGATAGGATTTTTCAGAAAATTGAAAAAACCGTAAAATGTCAAGAGTAAAGTGCCCTTATTTTAAACAATGTATCGTTCTAAATGCTTAATCCCTATGTAAAAAAGTTATTTAAGCAAGAATATGTTATTGAATAAAATGAGAAAAATTTATTTTAGCCGTAAATCGAAAATAATGGATCGAGCGAATCGGTCGATTGCGCCGAGACGCGCTATGATGCAACAGACGAGCGATTGGAACGCCCGAATATTTTCAAAGTCCCAACGTACCGATCAAGAGTAAAGTACCATTTTCCTACATTAGATTTCGTTCTAAATGCTTAATCCCTATGTAAAAACGTTAGTTAAGCAAGAATATCGTATTTTTAAAAAAATCTAATGATAGGATTTCCCAGAAAATTGAAAAAACCGAAAAATGTCAAGAGTAAAGTGCCATTTTCTGACATTAGATTTCGTTCTAAATGCTTAATCCCTATGTAGAAACGTTAGTTAAGCAAGAATATCGTATTTTTAAAAAAATCTAATGATAGGATTTTTCAGAAAATTGAAAAAACCGTAAAATGTCAAGAGTAAAGTGCCCTTATTTTAAACAATGTATCGTTCTAAATGCTTAATCCATATGTAAAAAAGTTATTTAAGCAGGAATATGTTATTGAATAAAATGAGAAAAATTTATTTTAGCCGTAAATCGAAAATAATGGATCGAGCGAATCGGTCGATTGCGCCGAGACGCGCTATGATGCAACAGACGAGCGATTGGAACGCCCGAATATTTTCAAAGTCCCAACGTACCGATCAAGAGTAAAGTACCATTTTCCTACATTAGATTTCGTTCTAAATGCTTAATCCCTATGTAAAAACGTTAGTTAAGCAAGAATATCGTATTTTTAAAAAAATCTAATGATAGGATTTTCCAGAAAATTGAAAAAACCGAAAAATGTCAAGAGTAAAGTGCCATTTTCTGACATTAGATTTCGTTCTAAATGCTTAATCCCTATGTAGAAACGTTAGTTAAGCAAGAATATCGTATTTTTAAAAAAATCTAATGATAGGATTTTTCAGAAAATTGAAAAAACCGTAAAATGTCAAGAGTAAAGTGCCCTTATTTTAAACAATGTATCGTTCTAAATGCTTAATCCCTATGTAAAAAAGTTATTTTAGCAGGAATATGTTATTGAAAAAAATTAGAAAAATTTATTTTAGCCGTAAATCGAAAAAAAGACTGTTCGTTTCTCTGTCTCTCTCGCGCGATCGAACTATCGATGTTTCCCGACAAACTATTGGGAGTTTAATTAAACTTTATACATGAAATTACGCGTTCTGATCCCTGCTACACAGCCGTATACTTTTTATAATTTTGTGGAATCGGGAACCTTGAAATATTTAACATAACGCGGATCGTCTGTCTCTGTCTCTTTCTAGATCGGAAGAATCGATGTTTCCCGGCAAACTATTGGGAGTTTAATTAAACTTTATACATGAAATTACTCGTTTTGATCCCCGCTACACAGCCGTATACTTTTTATAATTTTGTGGAATCGGGAACCTTGAAATATTTAACATAACGCGGATCGTCTGTCTCTGTCTCTTTCTAGATCGGGAGAATCGATGTTTCCCGGCAAACTATTGGGAGATTAATTAAACTTTATACATGAAATTACTCGTTTTGATCCCCGCTACACAGCCGTATACTTTTTATAATTTTGTGGAATCGGGAACCTTGAAATATTTAACATAACGCGGATCGTCTGTCTCTGTCTCTTTCTAGATCGGAAGAATCGATGTTTCCCGGCAAACTATTGGGAGTTTAATTAAACTTTATACATGAAATTACTCGTTTTGATCCCCGCTACACAGCCGTATACTTTTTATAATTTTGTGGAATCGGGAACCTTGAAATATTTAACATAACGCGGATCGTCTGTCTCTGTCTCTTTCTAGATCGGAAGAATCGATATTTCCCGGCAAACTATTGGGAGTTTAATTAAACTTTATACATGAAATTACTCGTTTTGATCCCCGCTACACAGCCGTATACTTTTTATAATTTTGTGGAATCGGGAACCTTGAAATATTTAACATAACGCGGATCGTCTGTCTCTGTCTCTTTCTAGATCGGAAGAATCGATGTTTCCCGGCAAACTATTGGGAGTTTAATTAAACTTTATACATGAAATTACTCGTTTTGATCCCCGCTACACAGCCGTATACTTTTTATAATTTTGTGGAATCGGGAACCTTGCAATATTTAACATAACGCGGATCGACTATCTCTGTCTCTTTCTAGATCGGAATAATCGATGTTTCCCGGCAAACTATTGGGAGATTAATTAAACTTTATACATGAAATTACTCGTTTTGATCCCCGCTACACAGCCGTATACTTTTTATAATTTTGTGGAATCGGGAACCTTGAAATATTTAACATAACGCGGATCGTCTGTCTCTGTCTCTTTCTAGATCGGAAGAATCGATGTTTCCCGGCAAACTATTGGGAGTTTAATTAAACTTTATACATGAAATTACTCGTTTTGATCCCCGCTACACAGCCGTATACTTTTTATAATTTTGTGGAATCGGGAACCTTGCAATATTTAACATAACGCGGATCGACTATCTCTGTCTCTTTCTAGATCGGAATAATCGATGTTTCCCGGCAAACTATTGGGAGATTAATTAAACTTTATACATGAAATTACTCGTTTTGATCCCCGCTACACAGCCGTATACTTTTTATAATTTTGTGGAATCGGGAACCTTGAAATATTTAACATAACGCGGATCGACTGTCTCTGTCTCTTTCTAGATCGGAATAATCGATGTTTCCCGGCAAAGTAATGGGAGTTTAATTAAACTTTATGCATCAAATCATTCAGTTTGACTCCTGCAACACAACCAAACACTCTCTGTAATTTTCTGAACTGAAAAACCACTGAAATTGCGCTCGAAATGCGGAGCGACGGGTCGGCGCGTCTGCACTGTGCGACAGCTAGTCAAAACGTCCGAACAGCGTATTGTTTTCGATCTCTTGGTATAATATTCGTATTCCTTGCTGTGTATAGCTTGGCGGTCTGTGGCCACCCAGGGCGGGAGATAACCCCCGAACTAGCCCTCGCGTAGGAGGGTTGATCGGCCGAGTCGATGGGTGTATCGGCGATGAAGGCATTAGAGACCGTCAGTGCGTCGTACATGTAGTACTTCGCATAATGGCGAGGCCCTGATTTAGCATACGGGCTGTGGCGTGTTCTTTGTACAGCACTGTATGTGCTGTATGACTTCCGACTGGGGAACTGTTGTCACTCGTGGCATCAGTTCCCCAGTTTACGTTAAACGGTTTTTCAGACCGTTTTTCGTGGGCGGAACACGCCACTAGACAACACTCCGCTGGGCTCAGGAATACATGGGATGCAATCAATCCCCTGGGCAACCCAGGCCGCAAGGGGCAAACGTGCCCTAGCCACACTTGAGCCTCCACGAAAAAGGTACCGCTGGATAGCTCGTGTTCTTAAATACGCAGCGAACTGAACGAAGTGTGGTGGAGAGGAAGAGGCAGCCTCTCCGACTGCTGTCTCCCACGTGTTTGCCGTGCGTGGCGACCCTTGTCGTCGGAAAAGAGGATCCTGGGATCTGAGGGGGCCCTCTCCTGCGGGTGAGACGTCCCCAACACGTACCTTTGGCCTCTGCTTCGGCTAGATGGGCGGCTGGACGAGAAAAGCAGCCCTGGTCCAGTCAATCGGCTTGGAACGACCACACGCTTCGGGCAAGTGGGTTCTGCTGGGCGAGGACGCGGGCTGGGTAAGGAAACCGACCCAGCCAGCAGACTATATTCGGTGCGTAGCCCTAACTCAGCCTTTGGCGGGTTCCAAATTGTGTGGGTCGGTGGTGGCCGGGGAGCGCACTGGATGAAAGACCAAGACACATTATGGGTCTTAATAAAATTAATGAACAAAAAACTAAGCGTCCAAAGACGACGGGTCCAGCTCCTACTCGGAGTGAAGCCGTCGCCGCAGACGCGGGAACTGCAAATGCAGCTGTCAGTCCCCCCGCGTCTGTGAGAAAGACAAGATCCGGGAAGGTGATTAATATCGCCAATCCTCGTGTGATCTTGCAAAGATGTGTGACTCCCACGCGAGCGGTCTCGGTGAAAACCGAGCCCACGGTAGAAGGTACGCCGGACACCGGTAACGTGGAAGTAATCGAACGAGTCGGAGACACGTCACTCGTGAAGGTGCAGTCGGCACCCGAGCGTGTCGAGGACCCTACTGGTGACGGTTGGCAAACCGTCACCAAAAAGTCAAAGCGAGCCAAGCCGGGCGCACCCACCGGCAAGGCCGCAGTAAACCGGGCCAGGAGACCGAAGGGGACGTTCTCCGGGCAGAAGGTACGGCCTCTCGATCTCGTAAGAGACGAAGCCTTTAGGCGAGTGTCCGAAATACGGACCTTTTGCTTTCGACCTGAGTCGAAAGTCAATAAGGAGTCCGGGTCAAAGATACTCGCCGAGGTTGAGGCACTCAACGAGCTGGTCCAGGAGCTTATTCAACGGAATAGCTTCGTCGAAGGGCAGCTCGCCGCGGTCAGGGCGGACCTAAAAGCGCGTCCTGCCGTAATGAGTGCGATGCGACCTGGGCCGTCCAAGGGAACTCTCCCGAAGACGGCCTGCAACGCCGCGCAGTCGACTTACGCCCATGTGAACAAAGTCGACTGCAAAGGAGCTTCTCCGGAAGCGGGGAGACGGCCACAATCGCAGCATGTGGTAAAAATCTTCCCGCCGAAGGAAAAAGGACAGAGCAGCGAAGTTACGAAGGTTACTGTTCTGTCGCTCGTTAAACCAGCGAAGGAGGCGATCCGAATTAAGTCGGTCCGACGCATCCACTCCGGTGGCATCGTCGTCGAGACCGACCGAAAGGAGGACCTGCAAGCCTTCGTTGGCAATAAGAAGCTCCGGAGCGCGGGTCTGTCCGTCTCCTTACCTACCAAGCGGGACCCCGAGGTTTTAGTTTACGACGTCCCGCGTCGGATGGGTAAGGACGAAATTGCCTCCAGTATTTGGAGGCAAAATCTCTGCGATGCGAACCAGAAGGATGTGCCTTCGGGAATTCGGGTCAGCCGCATGGCTGGCAAGACCCCGGAGACAGCCAACTGGGTCGTTGCCGTCAGTCCGCAGAATCTTCAGCGGCTGAAGCAGAGGGGTAGCCGAGTTTACCTTGGATGGAACTCCTGTCGTGTACGGGATTTCGTCCAGGTGCTTCGGTGCTACCGTTGTCAACGCTTCGGGCATACCTCGAAGCGTTGTAAATTCAAGGAGGACGTGTGCGGTCACTGCTCCCAAAAGGGGCATACCTTCACGCTCTGTAGCAAGAAGAGTGAACCTCCGGTCTGCTCTAATTGCAAGGACAGAGGGTGGGCTAGTGCACACAAGTCGCGGGACCCAGCTTGCGCTTCCTATCAGGCGGCGCTAGCTTTGGAGTCGTCCCGTGTCCGACTTGAGTGACGGGCAGACGTGGACTTGTCCACTCCGCCATTCGAACGGCATGCTGGGCGGACCCCTCGGGGTTCGCCCCCTCGGGCCAGGCTGAAGCCCCTCTTGCGGAGATAAATTGACTTTAACACTACTCCGTCAAGAGTGCCTGGATTGGGTTGGACTCGAGGTGGCAGCGGGAGTAGCACGTTGTCTTCCCCTGTCACGATAACGAACGAGGGTAGAGCCAGACCATCGGCACGCGTCGAGAGAGCGGCTAGTATAGTCCACATAGGACCCAGGCATAGCCCATCTTTAGACTCACAACGACGACACTAACTGTGTATAGCTTCCGATCGATTATTGCAATGGTCAAAGTTCCAGCGGCGTAATGCTTTCCATAAGATTACATTAATATAACCAGCGGCATATTGCTTTCTATCTTGTAATGAAAATTTTATAACCAAGTACCAACGGCGTATTGCTTTCGTTCGGATAATGGAGATTTTACAACCAAGTACCAGCGGTTTCTGTCTTATAATTAAATTATTATAATAAAATAAAGTACCAGCGGCGTGTTACTTTCGTTCGGATAATGGAGATTTTACAACCAAGTATCAGCGGTTTCTGTCTTATAATTAAATTATTATAATAAAATAAAGTACCAGCGGCGTGTTACTTTCGTTCGGATAATGGAGATTTTACAACCAAGTATCAGCGGTTTCTGTCTTATAATTAAATTA
>NW_027476102.1:2232500-2237500 GCF_051020955.1 Megalopta genalis
CGACTTTCCATTCCACGGGAAAGACTCCGTGTGCCAGGCATCCGTTGTAGAGTCGGAGGAGCTCGCGTGAGATTGTATTACACGAACGTTTTAAAATCTCCGGCTCGATCCGATCTAGGCCTGGACACTTGCCGCTCTTCAGTCGGTTGACCGCCGATCTGAGCTCCGAGAGGGTGAAGGGACTGGCGTCCTCACTCTCCGGCTCGATGGCAGCTTCCCTCCTGACTCGCGCATGATCCGGGGAGTCATTCGCGGGGCTATCGTCCGGAATTAACCCCTCCAGCAGCGCGGAAGCGGTGGAGTCCCAGTCTGTGGTGTAACCCTGGGCAGTGTTACGATTTATATTCGAGATGACCGTGCTGGCTGTCATCTTCTGCCTCGTGATCTTATAAATGAGGCCCCAGGGTTCCTTGTTTCCCTGCTCGGTCACGAATGCACGCCAGCTGTGCGACCGAGCAGCTTTGATGGCGGCTTTGTAGGCCTTTCTCTGTTTAAGATACTCGGTCCTCTTGGCCGCCCTCTGCTCCTCTGAACATGCTGCGTTCTGCGAGGCTCGTCTAAGTTTGTAGACTCGCCTCTTTTGCCTCGTCAGGTCGGCCGTCCACCATGGGACGGATTTTGAATGCCACTGCTTGGTTGGCATCGAGGAGTCGCACGCTTGGACGATCATTCTTTCGATCTCCTGTGCTAGATGTTCGACATCCCCCTTATTGTTCAATGGATCGGGGGATATACTCCTCTTACTTTCCTGCAGCGCCTTGTCGAACTCGGGCCATTTTGCGCTTCGGAGTCGGAACCTTGGTAATAATCCGTTCCGGTTGGTGCTGCTGTTGCTACTAATTTCGGCAGCACCGTCCTCGGCGCAAAAACTCAAAGAAAACTCTATGACTCGGTGGTCGCTGGTCGTCAGGTCCTCGCGGACCTTCCAACCTCGCACCTTGTCGCAAATATCAGGTGTCGATAGTGTGACGTCGATGTATGACTGTCCACTAGAGCTGGAAAACGTCGGAGCGTTTCCAGCCTCGTTCAAGACAACCAAGCCATGGCTCACGATAAACTCTTCGAGTTTACGGCCTCTCACGTCCGTCTCCGCGCTGCCCCACTGGGCTGATTTTGCGTTAACGTCGGCAGAGATAATGACTCGGTTATGCTTAAGTGCGGAAAGAGCTCTCTCCAATCGCGCCAGACCTGATTCAACGTCATCGGAGCATTGAAAGTACTGGCTGATCAGGAAGAAGCTCCCAAACGAACCCGAGATGCTGACACAGGACAAATGCGTGTCGCACAAGTTAGAGACTTTGACCACGGTTAGATCCGGGTTTCTGACCGCTATTGCAGCCATCACCGGTTCGCCTGCCGTGATCAGCCTCGTTCTCAAGCCTAGCCCGGGCAGAGTACCCCGCCAGCTATATGGCTCTTGTGCAAGCAACACATCTACCCCTCGCCTATGCATCTCAGTCCGGACTTCGTCGGTCACATTTCGGGCCCGCTGCATGTTATGCTGCATGACCCGTATGACTCTCGAGCGTCGCCGGTCGTTTGTACTATCCATTCGAGATTCAAATTATTATTCGCGTCTTATACGAGACATCTCCAAAACCAGCGCTTCCTGATAGGAGGCGCAGGCCGGGTCTCGCGACTTATGCTCAGATGGTCGCCCTCTGTCTTTACAGTTGGAGCAAACCGGAGGCTTGCTCTTCCTGTTACAGAGCGCATACCCGTGCCCTTTTTCGGCACAATGTCCGCAGACATCCTCTTTGAATTTGCAGCGCTTCGCCGTGTGCCCGAAGCGCTGGCACTTATAGCATCGGGTGACCTGTATGAAGTCCCGCACACGACAGGAACTCCACCCGAGGTACACCCGGTCCCCTCTCTGCGCCAGCCGCCGACGAATCTGCGGACTGACGGCCACTACCCAGTTGGCTGTCTCCGGGGTCTTGCCAGCCATGCGACTGACCCGAACACCCGAAGGCACATCCTTCTGGGACGCCTCAGAGAGGTTTTGCCTCCAAAGACTGGAGGCAATTTCCTCCTTGCCCATCCCTTTCGGAATGTCATAAATCAGGACCTCGGGGTCCCGTTTGCTGGGCAAGGAGACGGACAGTCCCGCACTCGCCAGCTTCTTATTGCCTACGAAGGCTTTTAGGTCCTCCTTGCGATCGGTTTCGACGACGATGCCACCGGAGTGGATGCGTCGAACCGATCTGACACGGATCGCCTCCTTCGCAGGTTTTACGATCGACAGAACAGCTCTCTTAGTAGCATCGCTGTTCTGTCCTTTATCCTTTGGCGGGAAGATACGCACCACGTATTGTGTCGGTGGTCTTCTCGCCTCCGGAGTCGCTGACTGGTTGACCTTTGCCACTTGGGCGTAGGTCAACTGCGCGGCATTGGAGACCGTCTTCGGGAGGGTTCCCTTGGACGGCCCAGGTCGCGCCGCACTCATTACGGCAGGACGCGCTTTTAGGTCCGCCCTGACCGCGGCGAGTTGCCCTTCGACGAAGCTGTTTCGTTGAATCAGCTCCTGGACCAACTCGTTGAGTGCTCCGACTTCTGCTAGTATCTTCGACCCGGACTCCTTGTTGACTTTCGACTCGGGTCGAAAGCAAAAGGTCCGTATCTCCGATACTCGCCTGAAGGCTTCGTCTCTCACGAGATCGAGAGGCCGTACCTTGTGCCCGGAAACCGTCCCCTTCGATTTCCTGGCCTGGTTTGCTGCGGCCTTGCCAGTAGGTGCGACTGGCTTGGCACGCTTCGACTTTTTGGTGACGGTTTTCCAACCGCCACCTTCGGGGTCTTCGACACGCACGGGTGCCGGTTGCACCTTCACGAGCGTGTCTTTGACTGATTCGATTTTTCTGGGTTTCTCCTTCCCAGCCTTGCGGCTGGGGGAGTCCCCCGACTTGGGCGCTGTCCCCACGTTACCGGTGTCCGGCGCGCCTTCTACCGTGGCCTCAGTTTTCACCGAGACCGCTCGCGTGGGTGTCACGCATCTCTCCAAGGTCACACGAGGATTGGCGATGTTCAGCACCTTCCCGGACCTTGTCTTTTTCGCAGACGCAGGAGGGCTAACAGCTGCTGCTGTAGCTTCCGCGTCTGTGGCGACGGCTTCACTCCGAGTAGGAGCTGGACCCGCCGACTTCGAACGTTCAATTTGTACTTTCAATTTAGATCCCATAGTTAGATCTTTGCCTTCATCCGGTACGCTCCCCGGCCACCACCGACCCACACATTTTGGAACCCGCCATCAGGCTGGGTTAGGGCTACGCACCGGACATAGTCTGCTGACTGGGCCGATTGCTCAACCCAGCCCGCGTCCTCGCCCGTCAGAACCCACTCGCCGAAGCGTATGGTCGTTCCAAGCCGATTGACTGGACCAGGGCTGCTTTTCTCGTCCAGCCTCCCATCTAGCCGAAGCAGAGGCCAAAGGTACGTGTTGGGGACGTCTCACCCGCAGGAGAGGGCCCCCTCAGATCCCAGGATCCTCTTTTCCGACGACAAGGGTCGCCACGCACGGCAAACACGCGGGAGACAGCAGTCGGAGAGGCTGCCTCTTCCTCTCCACCACACTTCGTTCGGTTCGCTGCGTTTTGAGAACACGAGCTATCCAGCGGTACCTTTTTCGTGGAGGCTCAAGTGTGGCTAGGGCACGTTTGCCCCTTGCGGCCTGGGTTGCCCAGGTAATTGGTTGCATCCCGATTTCTAGATCCAGCGGCATGTTGCTACGTGGCGCGCTCAGACAACGAAAATGCGGCATTCCGGTCAGACCAGAAAAACCGCACAACGTGACGCGGGGGACTGCAGCCACAAGTGACAACAGTCCCCCGGTAGGGAGTAGTACAGCATATTCAATGCTGTACATGAACACGCCACAGCCCGTATGCTTAGTTCAAGGGCCTCGCCATTATGCGAAGTACTACATGTACAACGCACTGGCGGTCTCAAAATACCCTCATCGCCGATGCATCTGATGCATCCGTCAACTCGGCAGCATTCACTCCGTCGGCGTGTTGCTTTGTGGCGTGTTCAGATAACGAAAATGCGGCATTCCAGTCAGACCAGAAAAACCGCATAACGTAACGCGGGGGACTGAAGCCACAAGTGACAACAGTCCCCCGGATGGGAGTAGTGCAGCATGTTCAATACTGCACAAGAACACGCCACAGCCCGCTTGCTTAATCACGGGCCTCGTCATTATGCGAAGCACTACATGTACAACGCACTGACGGTCTCTCGAGTGCCTTCATCGCCGATGCACCTATCGACTCAGCAGCAACATTCAATCCGACGGCGTGTTGCTTCGTGGCGTGTTCAGACAACGAAAATGCGGCATTCCAGTTAGACCAGAAAAACCGCATAACGTGACGCGGGGGACTGCAGCCACAAGTGACAACAGTCCCCCGCTAAGGAGTAGTACAGCATATTCAATGCTGTACATGAACACGCCACAGCCCGCATGCTTAATCTCGGGCCTCGCCATTATGCGAAGTACTACATGTACGACGCACTGACGGTCTAAAATGCCTTCATCGTCGACGCATCCATCGACTCGGTAGTAGCAACAACCTACGCGAGGACTAGTTCGGGGGTCGCCTCTCAACCCTGGGTGGCCACAGACCGCCACCGCCAGTAGATAGGGACAGATGGGAATCTCGTTAATCCATTCATGCGCGTCACTAATTAGATGACGAGGCATTTGGCTACCTTAAGAGAGTCATAGTTACTCCCGCCGTTTACCCGCGCTTTTTTGAATTTCTTCACGTTGACATTCAGAGCACTGGGCAGAAATCACATTGCGTCAACACCCGTGGGGGCCATCGCAATGCTTTGTTTTAATTAGACAGTCGGATTCCCCTAGTCCGTGCCAGTTCTGAGCTGAGCGTTGAATGGCGGCCGAAGAGGACGACCGCACCGATGGGAAACGCCACGGAAGCCTCGCAGCAAGGAAGATCCGCGGGAGGCCAAGGCACGGGACCGAGCTCGGATCCCAGCCACGAGAG
>NW_027476102.1:2240000-2242500 GCF_051020955.1 Megalopta genalis
CGCTCGCCGCTACTAAGGAAATCCTGGTTAGTTTCTTTTCCTCCGCTTAGTAATATGCTTAAATTCAGCGGGTAATCTCGCCTACTCTGAGGTCGTCGGAACGTGAAAAAAAATTTTTTCAGAGCTTCCCCCCCCGAAAGCATTTTGCGAAACGTGTACAGAGCAACACAAAAAAAAAAAAAAATAAAAAAAACACAAAAAACCCTTAAAGCAAAAAAAAAACCGTTTATCGCGCCTCACCAATATATCTTTTATAAAATTCGATATCCTCTCCAAATATAGATCTTCGAAACACTCGCAAGACGATTACAATCGGTATAACTTTAACGTCCGTCCGAAAAGTACTTTCGGGGACTAGACGACCGATTGATCTCGTGCGGTTTCGCTATTCGATCATTTGAAGAGAACAAAAAGATATATGGGGCGACCGACAAACGGTTTTCCCGTAGAACCAGACTCGCGATTGCGTTGACACACACATCATAGCCACACCAATAGAAGAGTTTTAGGACGGTAACCCGGGTGGGGTGTTCTTTACTCAGAATATGTGCAACATCGGATCTATATAGCCATCGATACAATTCGTACACAAATGTGTCGTACGAAGAGAGAGACTTTTTTTCCTCTGGCAACATAACGGTAAGAGACATCCTTCCACACTCATAGGTTCCACTCCCTGGGGCTATGATATATATATACATATAAATTCAAATTCGAAGCAACGGTCACAATTCTACTCTATATTTTTGCGGGTTATGTGTTCTTTCGTTCAATTTCTTTCATGCGTTCGTTCGATCTCTGTACACAGTCTTCACATAGGACAGACTCGTGTAGTACGCTTTCGTGGGTTAAACCCATCTCGTTTCATTTCAGGCGACGTCGGGAGCGCGTTGAAAATGTACCAGTGAAATCTCGATAGTTCTACGGATACGAATCGTCCCGAAAAAGATTTTGTCACCGCTTCGAAGCGGTGTTTCAGACGGGCGGACGTATATAAAACATATACGACACACGACACCGCCTTCCACACTCACGCTAGTTCGAACACGATTTCCATCTCTCTCGAAGACTGTTAGACGTACGTAAAATTTCTCAATATTCATAGGACCGCGACAAACGCCGACGAAGCGCCCATCATTCGCTCGTACGTATATAGGCAACAAGTGCCATCAACGCAAGCAGTTTATAAGTACGTAAACGACCCTCAGCCAGGCGTGGTCCAGGAATTGTATCCGTGGACCGCAATGTGCGTTCGAAATGTCGATGTTCATGTGTCCTGCAGTTCACACGTTGACGCGCAATTAGCTGCGTTCTTCATCGACCCACGAGCCAAGTGATCCACCGTTCAGGGTAATTTTTCCCTTTTATTCTCTCATATATATATAATGTGTATTTGCTATCCACCACATTTTTGTGTTATATTTCGGAACAAGCCGATACCCGAAGAGCTCCAACCAGCGCGCGAAGGAGATTCGGGAGTCGTCGTACAACGACATAATTGTCCCTTAAAGAACGAGATATTTCCGTCGAAACCATATATATATGTACGAGCAAATCCAAAACCACTGTTTTCTTGCAAGTTCGACGGTCGGAGCGAATAGAACATTGAAAAGCCTTCTATCGAAGAAACACAGAGAGTATATCACCTCCAAAAACGACGGGGATATGGATATTCAAACTGGACAATTATCAACCCGATACTGGATTCGAAAAGTTTCTCTCTCCTTTCGTCGTTATTTACACCGGACGGACTCACGGCCGGCTCTAGCTGGGTGTCATATATATATACGTCCCACGCTCATGCTGCCACTAGCGCGCAACAGAGTAGGGTGTCAATGACAACGACACAGCATTGAAACGAGCTACACAAGCCGGTCTCTCTTGATACCAATGTAAACGAGCATTAAGTTATCTTCAGACTGCCCGATATTTTCGTCCTTTGGACTTTCCCAACGATTCCTTTTTTTCTTTTTTTTTTACACCACAGCGAAGACTTGAGGAAGCGTGATTAGCACGCTCGCATCCCTCCCTGTCCTACTACAACTGTGTGTGTGTGTGTAAAGAAAGAAAAAAGAATACATTGGCTTTCTCTCTATCGAGAAGATGGCCTACGCAACGCAGATCAAAGGCCTAATACGTGTAATATAATACGCGTCTGGCCGTGTATAAATCACGCACGAATGATCTGGTCGGGCCCAACTCTTCTCGTACGCTTATTTTTCCGTGTTGAGGCACTATCATAAAATCACACAAACCCCAACACGTGTGTGTCTTGGAAGGAAGATGGCCTACGCAACGCAGATCAAAGGCCTAATACGTGTAGTACACACGTCTGCCGTGTAAATCACGCACGAATGATCTGGTCGGGCCCAACTCTTCTCCACCACACCACATCCCAACTTTGTACATTTTTATATATTTTTGTGCGTTGGGGCACCTTCATAATCACAAACCCCAACAACACATATATCTCTCTCTCTTTGAAAGATTTGTTGTGGCC
>NW_027476102.1:2245000-2255000 GCF_051020955.1 Megalopta genalis
ATCATCGCTATTGACAAATTTTTAAGATCCAAGACACAGTTCTCTCTATATGTTTTAATATTTTTTATGTACTCAAATATATTCAAAGGAAAAAGTACATGGGTGATGCCATAGTCGTGGAAGCGCGTACGCTCACGCTGATCTTCTGACCGCCGGAAGCACGAAACCTCTGATCTGGGCAAAATCGGCAAGCCGAGGAAGAACGGACAGGACACATGCTGGACTGGCGAGAAAGCGTGTTCTTCCGCTCGCGCTAGGCATTTCGATTTCTGACACCTCTTGATTTAAAAAATCAGTTTTTTGATAGTTTTCTCTCTCCACTGGGCTATTCATTTTAGCCACAGTTTTCAATTGGTACGATTTGCTTCCAAATCTTACAGATGCATTTTAAAAAATTTTTCCATCGCTCGGACAGAAGAGTCGATTGCTCAGTGAGTACGAGTATACATACAAAGTGCATACGGGTAACCAACCCCGTAGGGCTTGCCACATATGGGCCATTCGGTCAAAGACACCGACCCGTGGCCACGCTGTGTGGAGAAAAGTCCGTAACGTAAACGGCACGAAACAGTCAGGACCGAAGCCCCGAAGGAGCTCTGAGACAGCTTCTCGACCGAGATCGTAGAATTGGCCCAAAACCCGCTCTGCTCCGTCCGCCTCGCACGGACCGTGTATCTCTTATAGATACCGAACGGCCGGCAAGGACGCCGGCGCCGCCGGCCGAATAGCACGCGCGCTTATGAGTGTAAACCGCCGCGGCAACAGACCGCCCGGCCGTGCTGTTGTAACATAGCGCGTGAACGAACGAAAAAAAAATTTATAGTAAACATTAAAATAAATTACACTACCGTAAACTAGACAAAAAATTACACATTTTTTCCCAATATGAAAATTTTCACAAACTTTTCAAAGTCCCATCGCATCGAGTAAACTTTTTTAATAACGCTTCCGCACGATTCTAAATGCTTAATCCATATGTGAAATCGTTCACTGATCACGAATATCGTATTTAAAAAAATTACAAAAATTTATTTTTCAAAATAATCAAAAAAAACCGAAAAATCACAAGAGTAAAGTACCATTATTTTAAACAACATGTCGTTCTAAATGCTTAATCCCTATGTAAAAAAGTTATTTAAGCAAGAATATGTAATTGAAAAAAATTAGAAAAATTTATTTTAGCCGTAAATCGAAAATAATGGGGACACCGGAGCTGTTCGAAGCGCCGAGACGCGCCGCGTACGGCCGAATATTTTCAAAGTCCCAACGTACCGATCAAGAGTAAAGGACCATTTTCCTACATTAGATTTCGTTCTAAATGCTTAATCCCTATGTAAAAACGTTAGTTAAGCAAGAATATCGTATTTTTAAAAAAATCTAATGATAGGATTTTCCAGAAAATTGGAAAAACCGAAAAATGTCAAGAGTAAAGTGCCATTTTCTGACATTAGATTTCGTTCTAAATGCTTAATCCCTATGTAGAAACGTTAGTTAAGCAAGAATATCGTATTTTTAAAAAAATCTAATGATAGGATTTTTCAGAAAATTGAAAAAACCGTAAAATGTCAAGAGTAAAGTGCCCTTATTTTAAACATTATATCGTTCTAAATGCTTAATCCCTATGTAAAAAAGTTATCTAAGCAAGAATATGTTATTGAAAAAAATTAGAAAAATTTATTTTAGCCGTAAATCGAAAATAATGGGGACACCGGAGCTGTTCGAAGCGCCGAGCGCGCCGCGTACGCCCGAATATTTTCAAAGTCCCAACGTACCGATCAAGAGTAAAGTACCATTTTCCTACATTAGATTTCGTTCTAAATGCTTAATCCCTATGTAAAAACGTTAGTTAAGCAAGAATATCGTATTTTTAAAAAAATCTAATGATAGGATTTTCCAGAAAATTGGAAAAACCGAAAAATGTCAAGAGTAAAGTGCCATTTTCTGACATTAGATTTCGTTCTAAATGCTTAATCCCTATGTAGAAACGTTAGTTAAGCAAGAATATCGTATTTTTAAAAAAATCTAATGATAGGATTTTTCAGAAAATTGAAAAAACCGTAAAATGTCAAGAGTAAAGTGCCCTTATTTTAAACAATGTATCGTTCTAAATGCTTAATCCATATGTAAAAAAGTTATTTAAGCAGGAATATGTTATTGAATAAAATGAGAAAAATTTATTTTAGCCGTAAATCGAAAATAATGGATCGAGCGAATCGGTCGATTGCGCCGAGACGCGCTATGATGCAACAGACGAGCGATTGGAACGCCCGAATATTTTCAAAGTCCCAACGTACCGATCAAGAGTAAAGTACCATTTTCCTACATTAGATTTCGTTCTAAATGCTTAATCCCTATGTAAAAACGTTAGTTAAGCAAGAATATCATATTTTTAAAAAAATCTAATGGTAGGATTTCCCAGAAAATTGAAAAAACCGAAAAATGTCAAGAGTAAAGTGCCATTTTCTGACATTAGATTTCGTTCTAAATGCTTAATCCCTATGTAGAAACGTTAGTTAAGCAAGAATATCGTATTTTTAAAAAAATCTAATGATAGGATTTTTCAGAAAATTGAAAAAACCGTAAAATGTCAAGAGTAAAGTGCCCTTATTTTAAACATTATATCGTTCTAAATGCTTAATCCCTATGTAAAAAAGTTATCTAAGCAAGAATATGTTATTGAATAAAATGAGAAAAATTTATTTTAGCCGTAAATCGAAAATAATGGGTCGAGCGAATCGGTCGATTGCGCCGAGACGCGCTATGATGCAACAGACGAGCGTTTGGAACGCCCGAATATTTTCAAAGTCCCAACGTACCGATCAAGAGTAAAGTACCATTTTCCTACATTAGATTTCGTTCTAAATGCTTAATCCCTATGTAGAAACGTTAGTTAAGCAAGAATATCGTATTTTTAAAAAAATCTAATGATAGGATTTTCCAGAAAATTGAAAAAACCGAAAAATGTCAAGAGTAAAGTGCCATTTTCTGACATTAGATTTCGTTCTAAATGCTTAATCCCTATGTAGAAACGTTAGTTAAGCAAGAATATCGTATTTTTAAAAAAATCTAATGATAGGATTTTTCAGAAAATTGAAAAAACCGTAAAATGTCAAGAGTAAAGTGCCCTTATTTTAAACATTATATCGTTCTAAATGCTTAATCCCTATGTAAAAAAGTTATCTAAGCAAGAATATGTTATTGAATAAAATGAGAAAAATTTATTTTAGCCGTAAATCGAAAATAATGGGTCGAGCGAATCGGTCGATTGCGCCGAGACGCGCTATGATGCAACAGACGAGCGTTTGGAACGCCCGAATATTTTCAAAGTCCCAACGTACCGATCAAGAGTAAAGTACCATTTTCCTACATTAGATTTCGTTCTAAATGCTTAATCCCTATGTAGAAACGTTAGTTAAGCAAGAATATCGTATTTTTAAAAAAATCTAATGATAGGATTTTCCAGAAAATTGAAAAAACCGAAAAATGTCAAGAGTAAAGTGCCATTTTCTGACATTAGATTTCGTTCTAAATGCTTAATCCCTATGTAGAAACGTTAGTTAAGCAAGAATATCGTATTTTTAAAAAAATCTAATGATAGGATTTTCCAGAAAATTGGAAAAACCGAAAAATGTCAAGAGTAAAGTGCCATTTTCTGACATTAGATTTCGTTCTAAATGCTTAATCCCTATGTAGAAACGTTAGTTAAGCAAGAATATCGTATTTTTAAAAAAATCTAATGATAGGATTTTTCAGAAAATTGAAAAAACCGTAAAATGTCAAGAGTAAAGTGCCCTTATTTTAAACAATGTATCGTTCTAAATGCTTAATCCATATGTAAAAAAGTTATTTAAGCAGGAATATGTTATTGAATAAAATGAGAAAAATTTATTTTAGCCGTAAATCGAAAATAATGGATCGAGCGAATCGGTCGATTGCGCCGAGACGCGCTATGATGCAACAGACGAGCGTTTGGAACGCCCGAATATTTTCAAAGTCCCAACGTACCGATCAAGAGTAAAGTACCATTTTCCTACATTAGATTTCGTTCTAAATGCTTAATCCCTATGTAGAAACGTTAGTTAAGCAAGAATATCGTATTTTTAAAAAAATCTAATGATAGGATTTTCCAGAAAATTGAAAAAACCGAAAAATGTCAAGAGTAAAGTGCCATTTTCTGACATTAGATTTCGTTCTAAATGCTTAATCCCTATGTAGAAACGTTAGTTAAGCAAGAATATCGTATTTTTAAAAAAATCTAATGATAGGATTTTTCAGAAAATTGAAAAAACCGTAAAATGTCAAGAGTAAAGTGCCCTTATTTTAAACATTATATCGTTCTAAATGCTTAATCCCTATGTAAAAAAGTTATCTAAGCAAGAATATGTTATTGAATAAAATGAGAAAAATTTATTTTAGCCGTAAATCGAAAATAATGGGTCGAGCGAATCGGTCGATTGCGCCGAGACGCGCTATGATGCAACAGACGAGCGTTTGGAACGCCCGAATATTTTCAAAGTCCCAACGTACCGATCAAGAGTAAAGTACCATTTTCCTACATTAGATTTCGTTCTAAATGCTTAATCCCTATGTAGAAACGTTAGTTAAGCAAGAATATCGTATTTTTAAAAAAATCTAATGATAGGATTTTCCAGAAAATTGAAAAAACCGAAAAATGTCAAGAGTAAAGTGCCATTTTCTGACATTAGATTTCGTTCTAAATGCTTAATCCCTATGTAGAAACGTTAGTTAAGCAAGAATATCGTATTTTTAAAAAAATCTAATGATAGGATTTTCCAGAAAATTGGAAAAACCGAAAAATGTCAAGAGTAAAGTGCCATTTTCTGACATTAGATTTCGTTCTAAATGCTTAATCCCTATGTAGAAACGTTAGTTAAGCAAGAATATCGTATTTTTAAAAAAATCTAATGATAGGATTTTTCAGAAAATTGAAAAAACCGTAAAATGTCAAGAGTAAAGTGCCCTTATTTTAAACAATGTATCGTTCTAAATGCTTAATCCATATGTAAAAAAGTTATTTAAGCAGGAATATGTTATTGAATAAAATGAGAAAAATTTATTTTAGCCGTAAATCGAAAATAATGGATCGAGCGAATCGGTCGATTGCGCCGAGACGCGCTATGATGCAACAGACGAGCGTTTGGAACGCCCGAATATTTTCAAAGTCCCAACGTACCGATCAAGAGTAAAGTACCATTTTCCTACATTAGATTTCGTTCTAAATGCTTAATCCCTATGTAGAAACGTTAGTTAAGCAAGAATATCGTATTTTTAAAAAAATCTAATGATAGGATTTTCCAGAAAATTGAAAAAACCGAAAAATGTCAAGAGTAAAGTGCCATTTTCTGACATTAGATTTCGTTCTAAATGCTTAATCCCTATGTAGAAACGTTAGTTAAGCAAGAATATCGTATTTTTAAAAAAATCTAATGATAGGATTTTTCAGAAAATTGAAAAAACCGTAAAATGTCAAGAGTAAAGTGCCCTTATTTTAAACATTATATCGTTCTAAATGCTTAATCCCTATGTAAAAAAGTTATCTAAGCAAGAATATGTTATTGAATAAAATGAGAAAAATTTATTTTAGCCGTAAATCGAAAATAATGGGTCGAGCGAATCGGTCGATTGCGCCGAGACGCGCTATGATGCAACAGACGAGCGTTTGGAACGCCCGAATATTTTCAAAGTCCCAACGTACCGATCAAGAGTAAAGTACCATTTTCCTACATTAGATTTCGTTCTAAATGCTTAATCCCTATGTAGAAACGTTAGTTAAGCAAGAATATCGTATTTTTAAAAAAATCTAATGATAGGATTTTTCAGAAAATTGAAAAAACCGTAAAATGTCAAGAGTAAAGTGCCCTTATTTTAAACAATGTATCGTTCTAAATGCTTAATCCATATGTAAAAAAGTTATTTAAGCAGGAATATGTTATTGAATAAAATGAGAAAAATTTATTTTAGCCGTAAATCGAAAATAATGGATCGAGCGAATCGGTCGATTGCGCCGAGACGCGCTATGATGCAACAGACGAGCGATTGGAACGCCCGAATATTTTCAAAGTCCCAACGTACCGATCAAGAGTAAAGTACCATTTTCCTACATTAGATTTCGTTCTAAATGCTTAATCCCTATGTAAAAACGTTAGTTAAGCAAGAATATCGTATTTTTAAAAAAATCTAATGATAGGATTTTCCAGAAAATTGAAAAAACCGAAAAATGTCAAGAGTAAAGTGCCATTTTCTGACATTAGATTTCGTTCTAAATGCTTAATCCCTATGTAGAAACGTTAGTTAAGCAAGAATATCGTATTTTTAAAAAAATCTAATGATAGGATTTTTCAGAAAATTGAAAAAACCGTAAAATGTCAAGAGTAAAGTGCCCTTATTTTAAACAATGTATCGTTCTAAATGCTTAATCCCTATGTAAAAAAGTTATTTTAGCAGGAATATGTTATTGAAAAAAATTAGAAAAATTTATTTTAGCCGTAAATCGAAAAAAAGACTGTTCGTTTCTCTGTCTCTCTCGCGCGATCGAACTATCGATGTTTCCCGACAAACTATTGGGAGTTTAATTAAACTTTATACATGAAATTACGCGTTCTGATCCCTGCTACACAGCCGTATACTTTTTATAATTTTGTGGAATCGGGAACCTTGAAATATTTAACATAACGCGGATCGTCTGTCTCTGTCTCTTTCTAGATCGGAAGAATCGATGTTTCCCGGCAAACTATTGGGAGTTTAATTAAACTTTATACATGAAATTACTCGTTTTGATCCCCGCTACACAGCCGTATACTTTTTATAATTTTGTGGAATCGGGAACCTTGAAATATTTAACATAACGCGGATCGTCTGTCTCTGTCTCTTTCTAGATCGGGAGAATCGATGTTTCCCGGCAAACTATTGGGAGATTAATTAAACTTTATACATGAAATTACTCGTTTTGATCCCCGCTACACAGCCGTATACTTTTTATAATTTTGTGGAATCGGGAACCTTGAAATATTTAACATAACGCGGATCGTCTGTCTCTGTCTCTTTCTAGATCGGAAGAATCGATGTTTCCCGGCAAACTATTGGGAGTTTAATTAAACTTTATACATGAAATTACTCGTTTTGATCCCCGCTACACAGCCGTATACTTTTTATAATTTTGTGGAATCGGGAACCTTGAAATATTTAACATAACGCGGATCGTCTGTCTCTGTCTCTTTCTAGATCGGAAGAATCGATGTTTCCCGGCAAACTATTGGGAGTTTAATTAAACTTTATACATGAAATTACTCGTTTTGATCCCCGCTACACAGCCGTATACTTTTTATAATTTTGTGGAATCGGGAACCTTGAAATATTTAACATAACGCGGATCGTCTGTCTCTGTCTCTTTCTAGATCGGAAGAATCGATGTTTCCCGGCAAACTATTGGGAGTTTAATTAAACTTTATACATGAAATTACTCGTTTTGATCCCCGCTACACAGCCGTATACTTTTTATAATTTTGTGGAATCGGGAACCTTGAAATATTTAACATAACGCGGATCGTCTGTCTCTGTCTCTTTCTAGATCGGGAGAATCGATGTTTCCCGGCAAACTATTGGGAGATTAATTAAACTTTATACATGAAATTACTCGTTTTGATCCCCGCTACACAGCCGTATACTTTTTATAATTTTGTGGAATCGGGAACCTTGAAATATTTAACATAACGCGGATCGTCTGTCTCTGTCTCTTTCTAGATCGGAAGAATCGATGTTTCCCGGCAAACTATTGGGAGTTTAATTAAACTTTATACATGAAATTACTCGTTTTGATCCCCGCTACACAGCCGTATACTTTTTATAATTTTGTGGAATCGGGAACCTTGAAATATTTAACATAACGCGGATCGTCTGTCTCTGTCTCTTTCTAGATCGGAAGAATCGATGTTTCCCGGCAAACTATTGGGAGTTTAATTAAACTTTATACATGAAATTACTCGTTTTGATCCCCGCTACACAGCCGTATACTTTTTATAATTTTGTGGAATCGGGAACCTTGAAATATTTAACATAACGCGGATCGTCTGTCTCTGTCTCTTTCTAGATCGGAAGAATCGATGTTTCCCGGCAAACTATTGGGAGTTTAATTAAACTTTATACATGAAATTACTCGTTTTGATCCCCGCTACACAGCCGTATACTTTTTATAATTTTGTGGAATCGGGAACCTTGCAATATTTAACATAACGCGGATCGACTATCTCTGTCTCTTTCTAGATCGGAATAATCGATGTTTCCCGGCAAACTATTGGGAGATTAATTAAACTTTATACATGAAATTACTCGTTTTGATCCCCGCTACACAGCCGTATACTTTTTATAATTTTGTGGAATCGGGAACCTTGAAATATTTAACATAACGCGGATCGTCTGTCTCTGTCTCTTTCTAGATCGGAATAATCGTTGTTTCCCGGCAAACTATTGGGAGATTAATTAAACAATATACATGAAATTACTCGTTTTGATCCCCGCTACACAGCCGTATACTTTTTATAATTTTGTGGAATCGGGAACCTTGAAATATTTAACATAACGCGGATCGTCTGTCTCTGTCTCTTTCTAGATCGGAAGAATCGATGTTTCCCGGCAAACTATTGGGAGTTTAATTAAACTTTATACATGAAATTACTCGTTTTGATCCCCGCTACACAGCCGTATACTTTTTATAATTTTGTGGAATCGGGAACCTTGAAATATTTAACATAACGCGGATCGTCTGTCTCTGTCTCTTTCTAGATCGGAATAATCGATGTTTCCCGGCAAACTATTGAGAGATTAATTAAACTTTATACATGAAATTACTCGTTTTGATCCCCGCTACACAGCCGTATACTTTTTATAATTTTGTGGAATCGGGAACCTTGAAATATTTAACATAACGCGGATCGTCTGTCTCTGTCTCTTTCTAGATCGGAAGAATCGATGTTTCCCGGCAAACTATTGGGAGTTTAATTAAACTTTATACATGAAATTACTCGTTTTGATCCCCGCTACACAGCCGTATACTTTTTATAATTTTGTGGAATCGGGAACCTTGCAATATTTAACATAACGCGGATCGACTATCTCTGTCTCTTTCTAGATCGGAATAATCGATGTTTCCCGGCAAACTATTGGGAGATTAATTAAACTTTATACATGAAATTACTCGTTTTGATCCCCGCTACACAGCCGTATACTTTTTATAATTTTGTGGAATCGGGAACCTTGAAATATTTAACATAACGCGGATCGACTGTCTCTGTCTCTTTCTAGATCGGAATAATCGATGTTTCCCGGCAAAGTAATGGGAGTTTAATTAAACTTTATGCATCAAATCATTCAGTTTGACTCCTGCAACACAACCAAACACTCTCTGTAATTTTCTGAACTGAAAAACCACTGAAATTGCGCTCGAAATGCGGAGCGACGGGTCGGCGCGTCTGCACTGTGCGACAGCTAGTCAAAACGTCCGAACAGCGTATTGTTTTCGATCTCTTGGTATAATATTCGTATTCCTTGCTGTGTATAGCTTCCGATCGATTATTGCAATGGTCAAAGTTCCAGCGGCGTAATGCTTTCCATAAGATTACATTAATATAACCAGCGGCATATTGCTTTCTATCTTGTAATGAAAATTTTATAACAAAGTACCAACGGCGTATTGCTTTCGTTCGGATAATGGAGATTTTACAACCAAGTACCAGCGGTTTCTGTCTTATAATTAAATTATTATAATAAAATAAAGTACCAGCGGCGTGTTACTTTCGTTCGGATAATGGAGATTTTACAACCAAGTATCAGCGGTTTCTGTCTTATAATTAAATTATTATAATAAAATAAAGTACCAGCGGCGTGTTACTTTCGTTCGGATAATGGAGATTTTACAACCAAGTATCAGCGGTTTCTGTCTTATAATTAAATTATTATAATAAAATAAAGTACCAGCGGCGTATTG
>NW_027476102.1:2270000-2290000 GCF_051020955.1 Megalopta genalis
TTAAAAAAATCTAATGATAGGATTTCCCAGAAAATTGAAAAAACCGTAAAATGTCAAGAGTAAAGTGCCATTTTCTGACATTAGATTTCGTTCTAAATGCTTAATCCCTATGTAGAAACGTTAGTTAAGCAAGAATATCGTATTTTTAAAAAAATCTAATGATAGGATTTTTCAGAAAATTGAAAAAACCGTAAAATGTCAAGAGTAAAGTGCCCTTATTTTAAACAATGTATCGTTCTAAATGCTTAATCCCTATGTAAAAAAGTTATTTTAGCAGGAATATGTTATTGAAAAAAATTAGAAAAATTTATTTTAGCCGTAAATCGAAAATAATGGGGACACCGGAGCTGTTCGAAGCGCCGAGCGCGCCGCGTACGCCCGAATATTTTCAAAGTCCCAACGTACCGATCAAGAGTAAAGTACCATTTTCCTACATTAGATTTCGTTCTAAATGCTTAATCCCTATGTAAAAACGTTAGTTAAGCAAGAATATCGTATTTTTAAAAAAATCTAATGATAGGATTTTCCAGAAAATTGAAAAAACCGAAAAATGTCAAGAGTAAAGTGCCATTTTCTGACATTAGATTTCGTTCTAAATGCTTAATCCCTATGTAGAAACGTTAGTTAAGCAAGAATATCGTATTCTTAAAAAAATCTAATGATAGGATTTTTCAGAAAATTGAAAAAACCGTAAAATGTCAAGAGTAAAGTGCCCTTATTTTAAACAATGTATCGTTCTAAATGCTTAATCCCTATGTAAAAAAGTTATTTAAGCAAGAATATGTTATTGAATAAAATGAGAAAAATTTATTTTAGCCGTAAATCGAAAATAATGGATCGAGCGAATCGGTCGATTGCGCCGAGACGCGCTATGATGCAACAGACGAGCGATTGGAACGCCCGAATATTTTCAAAGTCCCAACGTACCGATCAAGAGTAAAGTACCATTTTCCTACATTAGATTTCGTTCTAAATGCTTAATCCCTATGTAAAAACGTTAGTTAAGCAAGAATATCGTATTTTTAAAAAAATCTAATGATAGGATTTCCCAGAAAATTGAAAAAACCGAAAAATGTCAAGAGTAAAGTGCCATTTTCTGACATTAGATTTCGTTCTAAATGCTTAATCCCTATGTAGAAACGTTAGTTAAGCAAGAATATCGTATTTTTAAAAAAATCTAATGATAGGATTTTTCAGAAAATTGAAAAAACCGTAAAATGTCAAGAGTAAAGTGCCCTTATTTTAAACAATGTATCGTTCTAAATGCTTAATCCATATGTAAAAAAGTTATTTAAGCAGGAATATGTTATTGAATAAAATGAGAAAAATTTATTTTAGCCGTAAATCGAAAATAATGGATCGAGCGAATCGGTCGATTGCGCCGAGACGCGCTATGATGCAACAGACGAGCGATTGGAACGCCCGAATATTTTCAAAGTCCCAACGTACCGATCAAGAGTAAAGTACCATTTTCCTACATTAGATTTCGTTCTAAATGCTTAATCCCTATGTAAAAACGTTAGTTAAGCAAGAATATCGTATTTTTAAAAAAATCTAATGATAGGATTTCCCAGAAAATTGAAAAAACCGAAAAATGTCAAGAGTAAAGTGCCATTTTCTGACATTAGATTTCGTTCTAAATGCTTAATCCCTATGTAGAAACGTTAGTTAAGCAAGAATATCGTATTTTTAAAAAAATCTAATGATAGGATTTTTCAGAAAATTGAAAAAACCGTAAAATGTCAAGAGTAAAGTGCCCTTATTTTAAACAATGTATCGTTCTAAAGGCTTAATCCCTATGTAAAAAAGTTATTTAAGCAGGAATATGTTATTGAAAAAAATTAGAAAAATTTATTTTAGCCGTAAATCGAAAATAATGGATCGAGCGAATCGGTCGATTGCGCCGAGACGCGCTATGATGCAACAGACGAGCGATTGGAACGCCCGAATATTTTCAAAGTCCCAACGTACCGATCAAGAGTAAAGTACCATTTTCCTACATTAGATTTCGTTCTAAATGCTTAATCCCTATGTAAAAACGTTAGTTAAGCAAGAATATCGTATTTTTAAAAAAATCTAATGATAGGATTTCCCAGAAAATTGAAAAAACCGAAAAATGTCAAGAGTAAAGTGCCATTTTCTGACATTAGATTTCGTTCTAAATGTTTAATCCCTATGTAGAAACGTTAGTTAAGCAAGAATATCGTATTTTTAAAAAAATCTAATGATAGGATTTTTCAGAAAATTGAAAAAACCGTAAAATGTCAAGAGTAAAGTGCCCTTATTTTAAACAATGTATCGTTCTAAATGCTTAATCCATATGTAAAAAAGTTATTTAAGCAGGAATATGTTATTGAATAAAATGAGAAAAATTTATTTTAGCCGTAAATCGAAAATAATTGATCGAGCGAATCGGTCGATTGCGCCGAGACGCGCTATGATGCAACAGACGAGCGATTGGAACGCCCGAATATTTTCAAAGTCCCAACGTACCGATCAAGAGTAAAGTACCATTTTCCTACATTAGATTTCGTTCTAAATGCTTAATCCCTATGTAAAAACGTTAGTTAAGCAAGAATATCGTATTTTTAAAAAAATCTAATGATAGGATTTCCCAGAAAATTGAAAAAACCGAAAAATGTCAAGAGTAAAGTGCCATTTTCTGACATTAGATTTCGTTCTAAATGCTTAATCCCTATGTAGAAACGTTAGTTAAGCAAGAATATCGTATTTTTAAAAAAATCTAATGATAGGATTTTTCAGAAAATTGAAAAAACCGTAAAATGTCAAGAGTAAAGTGCCCTTATTTTAAACAATGTATCGTTCTAAATGCTTAATCCCTATGTAAAAAAGTTATTTAAGCAGGAATATGTTATTGAATAAAATGAGAAAAATTTATTTTAGCCGTAAATCGAAAATAATGGATCGAGCGAATCGGTCGATTGCGCCGAGACGCGCTATGATGCAACAGACGAGCGATTGGAACGCCCGAATATTTTCAAAGTCCCAACGTACCGATCAAGAGTAAAGTACCATTTTCCTACATTAGATTTCGTTCTAAATGCTTAATCCCTATGTAAAAACGTTAGTTAAGCAAGAATATCGTATTTTTAAAAAAATCTAATGATAGGATTTCCCAGAAAATTGAAAAAACCGTAAAATGTCAAGAGTAAAGTGCCATTTTCTGACATTAGATTTCGTTCTAAATGCTTAATCCCTATGTAGAAACGTTAGTTAAGCAAGAATATCGTATTTTTAAAAAAATCTAATGATAGGATTTTTCAGAAAATTGAAAAAACCGTAAAATGTCAAGAGTAAAGTGCCCTTATTTTAAACAATGTATCGTTCTAAATGCTTAATCCCTATGTAAAAAAGTTATTTTAGCAGGAATATGTTATTGAAAAAAATTAGAAAAATTTATTTTAGCCGTAAATCGAAAATAATGGGGACACCGGAGCTGTTCGAAGCGCCGAGCGCGCCGCGTACGCCCGAATATTTTCAAAGTCCCAACGTACCGATCAAGAGTAAAGTACCATTTTCCTACATTAGATTTCGTTCTAAATGCTTAATCCCTATGTAAAAACGTTAGTTAAGCAAGAATATCGTATTTTTAAAAAAATCTAATGATAGGATTTTCCAGAAAATTGAAAAAAACCGAAAAATGTCAAGAGTAAAGTGCCATTTTCTGACATTAGATTTCGTTCTAAATGCTTAATCCCTATGTAGAAACGTTAGTTAAGCAAGAATATCGTATTCTTAAAAAAAAATCTAATGATAGGATTTTTCAGAAAATTGAAAAAACCGTAAAATGTCAAGAGTAAAGTGCCCTTATTTTAAACAATGTATCGTTCTAAATGCTTAATCCCTATGTAAAAAAGTTATTTAAGCAAGAATATGTTATTGAATAAAATGAGAAAAATTTATTTTAGCCGTAAATCGAAAATAATGGATCGAGCGAATCGGTCGATTGCGCCGAGACGCGCTATGATGCAACAGACGAGCGATTGGAACGCCCGAATATTTTCAAAGTCCCAACGTACCGATCAAGAGTAAAGTACCATTTTCCTACATTAGATTTCGTTCTAAATGCTTAATCCCTATGTAAAAACGTTAGTTAAGCAAGAATATCGTATTTTTAAAAAAATCTAATGATAGGATTTCCCAGAAAATTGAAAAAACCGAAAAATGTCAAGAGTAAAGTGCCATTTTCTGACATTAGATTTCGTTCTAAATGCTTAATCCCTATGTAGAAACGTTAGTTAAGCAAGAATATCGTATTTTTAAAAAAATCTAATGATAGGATTTTTCAGAAAATTGAAAAAACCGTAAAATGTCAAGAGTAAAGTGCCCTTATTTTAAACAATGTATCGTTCTAAATGCTTAATCCATATGTAAAAAAGTTATTTAAGCAGGAATATGTTATTGAATAAAATGAGAAAAATTTATTTTAGCCGTAAATCGAAAATAATGGATCGAGCGAATCGGTCGATTGCGCCGAGACGCGCTATGATGCAACAGACGAGCGATTGGAACGCCCGAATATTTTCAAAGTCCCAACGTACCGATCAAGAGTAAAGTACCATTTTCCTACATTAGATTTCGTTCTAAATGCTTAATCCCTATGTAAAAACGTTAGTTAAGCAAGAATATCGTATTTTTAAAAAAATCTAATGATAGGATTTTCCAGAAAATTGAAAAAACCGAAAAATGTCAAGAGTAAAGTGCCATTTTCTGACATTAGATTTCGTTCTAAATGCTTAATCCCTATGTAGAAACGTTAGTTAAGCAAGAATATCGTATTTTTAAAAAAATCTAATGATAGGATTTTTCAGAAAATTGAAAAAACCGTAAAATGTCAAGAGTAAAGTGCCCTTATTTTAAACAATGTATCGTTCTAAATGCTTAATCCCTATGTAAAAAAGTTATTTAAGCAGGAATATGTTATTGAATAAAATGAGAAAAATTTATTTTAGCCGTAAATCGAAAATAATGGATCGAGCGAATCGGTCGATTGCGCCGAGACGCGCTATGATGCAACAGACGAGCGATTGGAACGCCCGAATATTTTCAAAGTCCCAACGTACCGATCAAGAGTAAAGTACCATTTTCCTACATTAGATTTCGTTCTAAATGCTTAATCCCTATGTAAAAACGTTAGTTAAGCAAGAATATCGTATTTTTAAAAAAATCTAATGATAGGATTTCCCAGAAAATTGAAAAAACCGAAAAATGTCAAGAGTAAAGTGCCATTTTCTGACATTAGATTTCGTTCTAAATGCTTAATCCCTATGTAGAAACGTTAGTTAAGCAAGAATATCGTATTTTTAAAAAAATCTAATGATAGGATTTTTCAGAAAATTGAAAAAACCGTAAAATATCAAGAGTAAAGTGCCCTTATTTTAAACAATGTATCGTTCTAAATGCTTAATCCCTATGTAAAAAAGTTATTTTAGCAGGAATATGTTATTGAAAAAAATTAGAAAAATTTATTTTAGCCGTAAATCGAAAATAATGGGGACACCGGAGCTGTTCGAAGCGCCGAGCGCGCCGCGTACGCCCGAATATTTTCAAAGTCCCAACGTACCGATCAAGAGTAAAGTACCATTTTCCTACATTAGATTTCGTTCTAAATACTTAATCCCTATGTAAAAACGTTAGTTAAGCAAGAATATCGTATTTTTAAAAAAATCTAATGATAGGATTTTCCAGAAAATTGAAAAAACCGAAAAATGTCAAGAGTAAAGTGCCATTTTCTGACATTAGATTTCGTTCTAAATGCTTAATCCCTATGTAGAAACGTTAGTTAAGCAAGAATATCGTATTCTTAAAAAAATCTAATGATAGGATTTTTCAGAAAATTGAAAAAACCGTAAAATGTCAAGAGTAAAGTGCCCTTATTTTAAACAATGTATCGTTCTAAATGCTTAATCCCTATGTAAAAAAGTTATTTAAGCAAGAATATGTTATTGAATAAAATGAGAAAAATTTATTTTAGCCGTAAATCGAAAATAATGGATCGAGCGAATCGGTCGATTGCGCCGAGACGCGCTATGATGCAACAGACGAGCGATTGGAACGCCCGAATATTTTCAAAGTCCCAACGTACCGATCAAGAGTAAAGTACCATTTTCCTACATTAGATTTCGTTCTAAATGCTTAATCCCTATGTAAAAACGTTAGTTAAGCAAGAATATCGTATTTTTAAAAAAATCTAATGATAGGATTTCCCAGAAAATTGAAAAAACCGAAAAATGTCAAGAGTAAAGTGCCATTTTCTGACATTAGATTTCGTTCTAAATGCTTAATCCCTATGTAGAAACGTTAGTTAAGCAAGAATATCGTATTTTTAAAAAAAATCTAATGATAGGATTTTTCAGAAAATTGAAAAAACCGTAAAATATCAAGAGTAAAGTGCCCTTATTTTAAACAATGTATCGTTCTAAATGCTTAATCCCTATGTAAAAAAGTTATTTAAGCAGGAATATGTTATTGAATAAAATGAGAAAAATTTATTTTAGCCGTAAATCGAAAATAATGGATCGAGCGAATCGGTCGATTGCGCCGAGACGCGCTATGATGCAACAGACGAGCGATTGGAACGCCCGAATATTTTCAAAGTCCCAACGTACCGATCAAGAGTAAAGTACCATTTTCCTACATTAGATTTCGTTCTAAATGCTTAATCCCTATGTAAAAACGTTAGTTAAGCAAGAATATCGTATTTTTAAAAAAATCTAATGATAGGATTTTCCAGAAAATTGAAAAAACCGAAAAATGTCAAGAGTAAAGTGCCATTTTCTGACATTAGATTTCGTTCTAAATGCTTAATCCCTATGTAGAAACGTTAGTTAAGCAAGAATATCGTATTTTTAAAAAAATCTAATGATAGGATTTTTCAGAAAATTGAAAAAACCGTAAAATGTCAAGAGTAAAGTGCCCTTATTTTAAACAATGTATCGTTCTAAATGCTTAATCCCTATGTAAAAAAGTTATTTAAGCAGGAATATGTTATTGAATAAAATGAGAAAAATTTATTTTAGCCGTAAATCGAAAATAATGGATCGAGCGAATCGGTCGATTGCGCCGAGACGCGCTATGATGCAACAGACGAGCGATTGGAACGCCCGAATATTTTCAAAGTCCCAACGTACCGATCAAGAGTAAAGTACCATTTTCCTACATTAGATTTCGTTCTAAATGCTTAATCCCTATGTAAAAACGTTAGTTAAGCAAGAATATCGTATTTTTAAAAAAATCTAATGATAGGATTTCCCAGAAAATTGAAAAAACCGAAAAATGTCAAGAGTAAAGTGCCATTTTCTGACATTAGATTTCGTTCTAAATGCTTAATCCCTATGTAGAAACGTTAGTTAAGCAAGAATATCGTATTTTTAAAAAAAATCTAATGATAGGATTTTTCAGAAAATTGAAAAAACCGTAAAATATCAAGAGTAAAGTGCCCTTATTTTAAACAATGTATCGTTCTAAATGCTTAATCCCTATGTAAAAAAGTTATTTAAGCAGGAATATGTTATTGAATAAAATGAGAAAAATTTATTTTAGCCGTAAATCGAAAATAATGGATCGAGCGAATCGGTCGATTGCGCCGAGACGCGCTATGATGCAACAGACGAGCGATTGGAACGCCCGAATATTTTCAAAGTCCCAACGTACCGATCAAGAGTAAAGTACCATTTTCCTACATTAGATTTCGTTCTAAATGCTTAATCCCTATGTAAAAACGTTAGTTAAGCAAGAATATCGTATTTTTAAAAAAATCTAATGATAGGATTTCCCAGAAAATTGAAAAAACCGAAAAATGTCAAGAGTAAAGTGCCATTTTCTGACATTAGATTTCGTTCTAAATGCTTAATCCCTATGTAGAAACGTTAGTTAAGCAAGAATATCGTATTTTTAAAAAAAATCTAATGATAGGATTTTTCAGAAAATTGAAAAAACCGTAAAATGTCAAGAGTAAAGTGCCCTTATTTTAAACAATGTATCGTTCTAAATGCTTAATCCATATGTAAAAAAGTTATTTAAGCAGGAATATGTTATTGAATAAAATGAGAAAAATTTATTTTAGCCGTAAATCGAAAATAATGGATCGAGCGAATCGGTCGATTGCGCCGAGACGCGCTATGATGCAACAGACGAGCGATTGGAACGCCCGAATATTTTCAAAGTCCCAACGTACCGATCAAGAGTAAAGTACCATTTTCCTACATTAGATTTCGTTCTAAATGCTTAATCCCTATGTAAAAACGTTAGTTAAGCAAGAATATCGTATTTTTAAAAAAATCTAATGATAGGATTTTCCAGAAAATTGAAAAAACCGAAAAATGTCAAGAGTAAAGTGCCATTTTCTGACATTAGATTTCGTTCTAAATGCTTAATCCCTATGTAGAAACGTTAGTTAAGCAAGAATATCGTATTTTTAAAAAAATCTAATGATAGGATTTTTCAGAAAATTGAAAAAACCGTAAAATGTCAAGAGTAAAGTGCCCTTATTTTAAACAATGTATCGTTCTAAATGCTTAATCCCTATGTAAAAAAGTTATTTAAGCAGGAATATGTTATTGAATAAAATGAGAAAAATTTATTTTAGCCGTAAATCGAAAATAATGGATCGAGCGAATCGGTCGATTGCGCCGAGACGCGCTATGATGCAACAGACGAGCGATTGGAACGCCCGAATATTTTCAAAGTCCCAACGTACCGATCAAGAGTAAAGTACCATTTTCCTACATTAGATTTCGTTCTAAATGCTTAATCCCTATGTAAAAACGTTAGTTAAGCAAGAATATCGTATTTTTAAAAAAATCTAATGATAGGATTTCCCAGAAAATTGAAAAAACCGAAAAATGTCAAGAGTAAAGTGCCATTTTCTGACATTAGATTTCGTTCTAAATGCTTAATCCCTATGTAGAAACGTTAGTTAAGCAAGAATATCGTATTTTTAAAAAAATCTAATGATAGGATTTTTCAGAAAATTGAAAAAACCGTAAAATATCAAGAGTAAAGTGCCCTTATTTTAAACAATGTATCGTTCTAAATGCTTAATCCCTATGTAAAAAAGTTATTTTAGCAGGAATATGTTATTGAAAAAAATTAGAAAAATTTATTTTAGCCGTAAATCGAAAATAATGGGGACACCGGAGCTGTTCGAAGCGCCGAGCGCGCCGCGTACGCCCGAATATTTTCAAAGTCCCAACGTACCGATCAAGAGTAAAGTACCATTTTCCTACATTAGATTTCGTTCTAAATACTTAATCCCTATGTAAAAACGTTAGTTAAGCAAGAATATCGTATTTTTAAAAAAATCTAATGATAGGATTTTCCAGAAAATTGAAAAAACCGAAAAATGTCAAGAGTAAAGTGCCATTTTCTGACATTAGATTTCGTTCTAAATGCTTAATCCCTATGTAGAAACGTTAGTTAAGCAAGAATATCGTATTCTTAAAAAAATCTAATGATAGGATTTTTCAGAAAATTGAAAAAACCGTAAAATATCAAGAGTAAAGTGCCCTTATTTTAAACAATGTATCGTTCTAAATGCTTAATCCCTATGTAAAAAAGTTATTTTAGCAGGAATATGTTATTGAAAAAAATTAGAAAAATTTATTTTAGCCGTAAATCGAAAATAATGGGGACACCGGAGCTGTTCGAAGCGCCGAGCGCGCCGCGTACGCCCGAATATTTTCAAAGTCCCAACGTACCGATCAAGAGTAAAGTACCATTTTCCTACATTAGATTTCGTTCTAAATACTTAATCCCTATGTAAAAACGTTAGTTAAGCAAGAATATCGTATTTTTAAAAAAATCTAATGATAGGATTTTCCAGAAAATTGAAAAAACCGAAAAATGTCAAGAGTAAAGTGCCATTTTCTGACATTAGATTTCGTTCTAAATGCTTAATCCCTATGTAGAAACGTTAGTTAAGCAAGAATATCGTATTCTTAAAAAAATCTAATGATAGGATTTTTCAGAAAATTGAAAAAACCGTAAAATGTCAAGAGTAAAGTGCCCTTATTTTAAACAATGTATCGTTCTAAATGCTTAATCCCTATGTAAAAAAGTTATTTAAGCAAGAATATGTTATTGAATAAAATGAGAAAAATTTATTTTAGCCGTAAATCGAAAATAATGGATCGAGCGAATCGGTCGATTGCGCCGAGACGCGCTATGATGCAACAGACGAGCGATTGGAACGCCCGAATATTTTCAAAGTCCCAACGTACCGATCAAGAGTAAAGTACCATTTTCCTACATTAGATTTCGTTCTAAATGCTTAATCCCTATGTAAAAACGTTAGTTAAGCAAGAATATCGTATTTTTAAAAAAATCTAATGATAGGATTTCCCAGAAAATTGAAAAAACCGAAAAATGTCAAGAGTAAAGTGCCATTTTCTGACATTAGATTTCGTTCTAAATGCTTAATCCCTATGTAGAAACGTTAGTTAAGCAAGAATATCGTATTTTTAAAAAAAATCTAATGATAGGATTTTTCAGAAAATTGAAAAAACCGTAAAATATCAAGAGTAAAGTGCCCTTATTTTAAACAATGTATCGTTCTAAATGCTTAATCCCTATGTAAAAAAGTTATTTAAGCAGGAATATGTTATTGAATAAAATGAGAAAAATTTATTTTAGCCGTAAATCGAAAATAATGGATCGAGCGAATCGGTCGATTGCGCCGAGACGCGCTATGATGCAACAGACGAGCGATTGGAACGCCCGAATATTTTCAAAGTCCCAACGTACCGATCAAGAGTAAAGTACCATTTTCCTACATTAGATTTCGTTCTAAATGCTTAATCCCTATGTAAAAACGTTAGTTAAGCAAGAATATCGTATTTTTAAAAAAATCTAATGATAGGATTTTCCAGAAAATTGAAAAAACCGAAAAATGTCAAGAGTAAAGTGCCATTTTCTGACATTAGATTTCGTTCTAAATGCTTAATCCCTATGTAGAAACGTTAGTTAAGCAAGAATATCGTATTTTTAAAAAAATCTAATGATAGGATTTTTCAGAAAATTGAAAAAACCGTAAAATGTCAAGAGTAAAGTGCCCTTATTTTAAACAATGTATCGTTCTAAATGCTTAATCCCTATGTAAAAAAGTTATTTAAGCAGGAATATGTTATTGAATAAAATGAGAAAAATTTATTTTAGCCGTAAATCGAAAATAATGGATCGAGCGAATCGGTCGATTGCGCCGAGACGCGCTATGATGCAACAGACGAGCGATTGGAACGCCCGAATATTTTCAAAGTCCCAACGTACCGATCAAGAGTAAAGTACCATTTTCCTACATTAGATTTCGTTCTAAATGCTTAATCCCTATGTAAAAACGTTAGTTAAGCAAGAATATCGTATTTTTAAAAAAATCTAATGATAGGATTTCCCAGAAAATTGAAAAAACCGAAAAATGTCAAGAGTAAAGTGCCATTTTCTGACATTAGATTTCGTTCTAAATGCTTAATCCCTATGTAGAAACGTTAGTTAAGCAAGAATATCGTATTTTTAAAAAAATCTAATGATAGGATTTTTCAGAAAATTGAAAAAACCGTAAAATATCAAGAGTAAAGTGCCCTTATTTTAAACAATGTATCGTTCTAAATGCTTAATCCCTATGTAAAAAAGTTATTTTAGCAGGAATATGTTATTGAAAAAAATTAGAAAAATTTATTTTAGCCGTAAATCGAAAATAATGGGGACACCGGAGCTGTTCGAAGCGCCGAGCGCGCCGCGTACGCCCGAATATTTTCAAAGTCCCAACGTACCGATCAAGAGTAAAGTACCATTTTCCTACATTAGATTTCGTTCTAAATGCTTAATCCCTATGTAAAAACGTTAGTTAAGCAAGAATATCGTATTTTTAAAAAAATCTAATGATAGGATTTCCCAGAAAATTGAAAAAACCGAAAAATGTCAAGAGTAAAGTGCCATTTTCTGACATTAGATTTCGTTCTAAATGCTTAATCCCTATGTAGAAACGTTAGTTAAGCAAGAATACCGTATTTTTAAAAAAATCTAATGATAGGATTTTTCAGAAAATTGAAAAAACCGTAAAATATCAAGAGTAAAGTGCCCTTATTTTAAACAATGTATCGTTCTAAATGCTTAATCCCTATGTAAAAAAGTTATTTTAGCAGGAATATGTTATTGAAAAAAATTAGAAAAATTTATTTTAGCCGTAAATCGAAAATAATGGGGACACCGGAGCTGTTCGAAGCGCCGAGCGCGCCGCGTACGCCCGAATATTTTCAAAGTCCCAACGTACCGATCAAGAGTAAAGTACCATTTTCCTACATTAGATTTCGTTCTAAATGCTTAATCCCTATGTAAAAACGTTAGTTAAGCAAGAATATCGTATTTTTAAAAAAATCTAATGATAGGATTTCCCAGAAAATTGAAAAAACCGAAAAATGTCAAGAGTAAAGTGCCATTTTCTGACATTAGATTTCGTTCTAAATGCTTAATCCCTATGTAGAAACGTTAGTTAAGCAAGAATACCGTATTTTTAAAAAAATCTAATGATAGGATTTTTCAGAAAATTGAAAAAACCGTAAAATATCAAGAGTAAAGTGCCCTTATTTTAAACAATGTATCGTTCTAAATGCTTAATCCCTATGTAAAAAAGTTATTTTAGCAGGAATATGTTATTGAAAAAAATTAGAAAAATTTATTTTAGCCGTAAATCGAAAATAATGGGGACACCGGAGCTGTTCGAAGCGCCGAGCGCGCCGCGTACGCCCGAATATTTTCAAAGTCCCAACGTACCGATCAAGAGTAAAGTACCATTTTCCTACATTAGATTTCGTTCTAAATGCTTAATCCCTATGTAAAAACGTTAGTTAAGCAAGAATATCGTATTTTTAAAAAAATCTAATGATAGGATTTTCCAGAAAATTGAAAAAACCGAAAAATGTCAAGAGTAAAGTGCCATTTTCTGACATTAGATTTCGTTCTAAATGCTTAATCCCTATGTAAAAACGTTAGTTAAGCAAGAATATCGTATTTTTAAAAAAATCTAATGATAGGATTTCCCAGAAAATTGAAAAAACCGAAAAATGTCAAGAGTAAAGTGCCATTTTCTGACATTAGATTTCGTTCTAAATGCTTAATCCCTATGTAGAAACGTTAGTTAAGCAAGAATACCGTATTTTTAAAAAAATCTAATGATAGGATTTTTCAGAAAATTGAAAAAACCGTAAAATATCAAGAGTAAAGTGCCCTTATTTTAAACAATGTATCGTTCTAAATGCTTAATCCCTATGTAAAAAAGTTATTTTAGCAGGAATATGTTATTGAAAAAAATTAGAAAAATTTATTTTAGCCGTAAATCGAAAATAATGGGGACACCGGAGCTGTTCGAAGCGCCGAGCGCGCCGCGTACGCCCGAATATTTTCAAAGTCCCAACGTACCGATCAAGAGTAAAGTACCATTTTCCTACATTAGATTTCGTTCTAAATGCTTAATCCCTATGTAAAAACGTTAGTTAAGCAAGAATATCGTATTTTTAAAAAAATCTAATGATAGGATTTCCCAGAAAATTGAAAAAACCGAAAAATGTCAAGAGTAAAGTGCCATTTTCTGACATTAGATTTCGTTCTAAATGCTTAATCCCTATGTAGAAACGTTAGTTAAGCAAGAATACCGTATTTTTAAAAAAATCTAATGATAGGATTTTTCAGAAAATTGAAAAAACCGTAAAATATCAAGAGTAAAGTGCCCTTATTTTAAACAATGTATCGTTCTAAATGCTTAATCCCTATGTAAAAAAGTTATTTTAGCAGGAATATGTTATTGAAAAAAATTAGAAAAATTTATTTTAGCCGTAAATCGAAAATAATGGGGACACCGGAGCTGTTCGAAGCGCCGAGCGCGCCGCGTACGCCCGAATATTTTCAAAGTCCCAACGTACCGATCAAGAGTAAAGTACCATTTTCCTACATTAGATTTCGTTCTAAATGCTTAATCCCTATGTAAAAACGTTAGTTAAGCAAGAATATCGTATTTTTAAAAAAATCTAATGATAGGATTTTCCAGAAAATTGAAAAAACCGAAAAATGTCAAGAGTAAAGTGCCATTTTCTGACATTAGATTTCGTTCTAAATGCTTAATCCCTATGTAAAAACGTTAGTTAAGCAAGAATATCGTATTTTTAAAAAAATCTAATGATAGGATTTCCCAGAAAATTGAAAAAACCGAAAAATGTCAAGAGTAAAGTGCCATTTTCTGACATTAGATTTCGTTCTAAATGCTTAATCCCTATGTAGAAACGTTAGTTAAGCAAGAATATCGTATTTTTAAAAAAATCTAATGATAGGATTTTTCAGAAAATTGAAAAAACCGTAAAATATCAAGAGTAAAGTGCCCTTATTTTAAACAATGTATCGTTCTAAATGCTTAATCCCTATGTAAAAAAGTTATTTTAGCAGGAATATGTTATTGAAAAAAATTAGAAAAATTTATTTTAGCCGTAAATCGAAAATAATGGGGACACCGGAGCTGTTCGAAGCGCCGAGCGCGCCGCGTACGCCCGAATATTTTCAAAGTCCCAACGTACCGATCAAGAGTAAAGTACCATTTTCCTACATTAGATTTCGTTCTAAATACTTAATCCCTATGTAAAAACGTTAGTTAAGCAAGAATATCGTATTCTTAAAAAAATCTAATGATAGGATTTTTCAGAAAATTGAAAAAACCGTAAAATATCAAGAGTAAAGTGCCCTTATTTTAAACAATGTATCGTTCTAAATGCTTAATCCCTATGTAAAAAAGTTATTTAAGCAGGAATATGTTATTGAATAAAATGAGAAAAATTTATTTTAGCCGTAAATCGAAAATAATGGATCGAGCGAATCGGTCGATTGCGCCGAGACGCGCTATGATGCAACAGACGAGCGATTGGAACGCCCGAATATTTTCAAAGTCCCAACGTACCGATCAAGAGTAAAGTACCATTTTCCTACATTAGATTTCGTTCTAAATGCTTAATCCCTATGTAAAAACGTTAGTTAAGCAAGAATATCGTATTTTTAAAAAAATCTAATGATAGGATTTTCCAGAAAATTGAAAAAACCGAAAAATGTCAAGAGTAAAGTGCCATTTTCTGACATTAGATTTCGTTCTAAATGCTTAATCCCTATGTAGAAACGTTAGTTAAGCAAGAATATCGTATTTTTAAAAAAATCTAATGATAGGATTTTTCAGAAAATTGAAAAAACCGTAAAATGTCAAGAGTAAAGTGCCCTTATTTTAAACAATGTATCGTTCTAAATGCTTAATCCCTATGTAAAAAAGTTATTTAAGCAGGAATATGTTATTGAATAAAATGAGAAAAATTTATTTTAGCCGTAAATCGAAAATAATGGATCGAGCGAATCGGTCGATTGCGCCGAGACGCGCTATGATGCAACAGACGAGCGATTGGAACGCCCGAATATTTTCAAAGTCCCAACGTACCGATCAAGAGTAAAGTACCATTTTCCTACATTAGATTTCGTTCTAAATGCTTAATCCCTATGTAAAAACGTTAGTTAAGCAAGAATATCGTATTTTTAAAAAAATCTAATGATAGGATTTCCCAGAAAATTGAAAAAACCGAAAAATGTCAAGAGTAAAGTGCCATTTTCTGACATTAGATTTCGTTCTAAATGCTTAATCCCTATGTAGAAACGTTAGTTAAGCAAGAATATCGTATTTTTAAAAAAATCTAATGATAGGATTTTTCAGAAAATTGAAAAAACCGTAAAATATCAAGAGTAAAGTGCCCTTATTTTAAACAATGTATCGTTCTAAATGCTTAATCCCTATGTAAAAAAGTTATTTTAGCAGGAATATGTTATTGAAAAAAATTAGAAAAATTTATTTTAGCCGTAAATCGAAAATAATGGGGACACCGGAGCTGTTCGAAGCGCCGAGCGCGCCGCGTACGCCCGAATATTTTCAAAGTCCCAACGTACCGATCAAGAGTAAAGTACCATTTTCCTACATTAGATTTCGTTCTAAATACTTAATCCCTATGTAAAAACGTTAGTTAAGCAAGAATATCGTATTTTTAAAAAAATCTAATGATAGGATTTTCCAGAAAATTGAAAAAACCGAAAAATGTCAAGAGTAAAGTGCCATTTTCTGACATTAGATTTCGTTCTAAATGCTTAATCCCTATGTAGAAACGTTAGTTAAGCAAGAATATCGTATTCTTAAAAAAAAATCTAATGATAGGATTTTTCAGAAAATTGAAAAAACCGTAAAATGTCAAGAGTAAAGTGCCCTTATTTTAAACAATGTATCGTTCTAAATGCTTAATCCATATGTAAAAAAGTTATTTAAGCAGGAATATGTTATTGAATAAAATGAGAAAAATTTATTTTAGCCGTAAATCGAAAATAATTGATCGAGCGAATCGGTCGATTGCGCCGAGACGCGCTATGATGCAACAGACGAGCGATTGGAACGCCCGAATATTTTCAAAGTCCCAACGTACCGATCAAGAGTAAAGTACCATTTTCCTACATTAGATTTCGTTCTAAATGCTTAATCCCTATGTAAAAACGTTAGTTAAGCAAGAATATCGTATTTTTAAAAAAATCTAATGATAGGATTTCCCAGAAAATTGAAAAAACCGAAAAATGTCAAGAGTAAAGTGCCATTTTCTGACATTAGATTTCGTTCTAAATGCTTAATCCCTATGTAGAAACGTTAGTTAAGCAAGAATATCGTATTTTTAAAAAAATCTAATGATAGGATTTTTCAGAAAATTGAAAAAACCGTAAAATGTCAAGAGTAAAGTGCCCTTATTTTAAACAATGTATCGTTCTAAATGCTTAATCCCTATGTAAAAAAGTTATTTAAGCAGGAATATGTTATTGAATAAAATGAGAAAAATTTATTTTAGCCGTAAATCGAAAATAATGGATCGAGCGAATCGGTCGATTGCGCCGAGACGCGCTATGATGCAACAGACGAGCGATTGGAACGCCCGAATATTTTCAAAGTCCCAACGTACCGATCAAGAGTAAAGTACCATTTTCCTACATTAGATTTCGTTCTAAATGCTTAATCCCTATGTAAAAACGTTAGTTAAGCAAGAATATCGTATTTTTAAAAAAATCTAATGATAGGATTTCCCAGAAAATTGAAAAAACCGTAAAATGTCAAGAGTAAAGTGCCATTTTCTGACATTAGATTTCGTTCTAAATGCTTAATCCCTATGTAGAAACGTTAGTTAAGCAAGAATATCGTATTTTTAAAAAAATCTAATGATAGGATTTTTCAGAAAATTGAAAAAACCGTAAAATGTCAAGAGTAAAGTGCCCTTATTTTAAACAATGTATCGTTCTAAATGCTTAATCCCTATGTAAAAAAGTTATTTTAGCAGGAATATGTTATTGAAAAAAATTAGAAAAATTTATTTTAGCCGTAAATCGAAAATAATGGGGACACCGGAGCTGTTCGAAGCGCCGAGCGCGCCGCGTACGCCCGAATATTTTCAAAGTCCCAACGTACCGATCAAGAGTAAAGTACCATTTTCCTACATTAGATTTCGTTCTAAATGCTTAATCCCTATGTAAAAACGTTAGTTAAGCAAGAATATCGTATTTTTAAAAAAATCTAATGATAGGATTTTCCAGAAAATTGAAAAAAACCGAAAAATGTCAAGAGTAAAGTGCCATTTTCTGACATTAGATTTCGTTCTAAATGCTTAATCCCTATGTAGAAACGTTAGTTAAGCAAGAATATCGTATTCTTAAAAAAAAATCTAATGATAGGATTTTTCAGAAAATTGAAAAAACCGTAAAATGTCAAGAGTAAAGTGCCCTTATTTTAAACAATGTATCGTTCTAAATGCTTAATCCCTATGTAAAAAAGTTATTTAAGCAAGAATATGTTATTGAATAAAATGAGAAAAATTTATTTTAGCCGTAAATCGAAAATAATGGATCGAGCGAATCGGTCGATTGCGCCGAGACGCGCTATGATGCAACAGACGAGCGATTGGAACGCCCGAATATTTTCAAAGTCCCAACGTACCGATCAAGAGTAAAGTACCATTTTCCTACATTAGATTTCGTTCTAAATGCTTAATCCCTATGTAAAAACGTTAGTTAAGCAAGAATATCGTATTTTTAAAAAAATCTAATGATAGGATTTCCCAGAAAATTGAAAAAACCGAAAAATGTCAAGAGTAAAGTGCCATTTTCTGACATTAGATTTCGTTCTAAATGCTTAATCCCTATGTAGAAACGTTAGTTAAGCAAGAATATCGTATTTTTAAAAAAATCTAATGATAGGATTTTTCAGAAAATTGAAAAAACCGTAAAATGTCAAGAGTAAAGTGCCCTTATTTTAAACAATGTATCGTTCTAAATGCTTAATCCATATGTAAAAAAGTTATTTAAGCAGGAATATGTTATTGAATAAAATGAGAAAAATTTATTTTAGCCGTAAATCGAAAATAATGGATCGAGCGAATCGGTCGATTGCGCCGAGACGCGCTATGATGCAACAGACGAGCGATTGGAACGCCCGAATATTTTCAAAGTCCCAACGTACCGATCAAGAGTAAAGTACCATTTTCCTACATTAGATTTCGTTCTAAATGCTTAATCCCTATGTAAAAACGTTAGTTAAGCAAGAATATCGTATTTTTAAAAAAATCTAATGATAGGATTTTCCAGAAAATTGAAAAAACCGAAAAATGTCAAGAGTAAAGTGCCATTTTCTGACATTAGATTTCGTTCTAAATGCTTAATCCCTATGTAGAAACGTTAGTTAAGCAAGAATATCGTATTTTTAAAAAAATCTAATGATAGGATTTTTCAGAAAATTGAAAAAACCGTAAAATGTCAAGAGTAAAGTGCCCTTATTTTAAACAATGTATCGTTCTAAATGCTTAATCCCTATGTAAAAAAGTTATTTTAGCAGGAATATGTTATTGAAAAAAATTAGAAAAATTTATTTTAGCCGTAAATCGAAAAAAAGACTGTTCGTTTCTCTGTCTCTCTCGCGCGATCGAACTATCGATGTTTCCCGACAAACTATTGGGAGTTTAATTAAACTTTATACATGAAATTACGCGTTCTGATCCCTGCTACACAGCCGTATACTTTTTATAATTTTGTGGAATCGGGAACCTTGAAATATTTAACATAACGCGGATCGTCTGTCTCTGTCTCTTTCTAGATCGGAAGAATCGATGTTTCCCGGCAAACTATTGGGAGTTTAATTAAACTTTATACATGAAATTACTCGTTTTGATCCCCGCTACACAGCCGTATACTTTTTATAATTTTGTGGAATCGGGAACCTTGAAATATTTAACATAACGCGGATCGTCTGTCTCTGTCTCTTTCTAGATCGGGAGAATCGATGTTTCCCGGCAAACTATTGGGAGATTAATTAAACTTTATACATGAAATTACTCGTTTTGATCCCCGCTACACAGCCGTATACTTTTTATAATTTTGTGGAATCGGGAACCTTGAAATATTTAACATAACGCGGATCGACTGTCTCTGTCTCTTTCTAGATCGGAATAATCGATGTTTCCCGGCAAAGTAATGGGAGTTTAATTAAACTTTATGCATCAAATCATTCAGTTTGACTCCTGCAACACAACCAAACACTCTCTGTAATTTTCTGATCTGAAAAACCACTGAAATTGCGCTCGAAATGCGGAGCGACGGGTCGGCGCGTCTGCACTGTGCGACAGCTAGTCAAAACGTCCGAACAGCGTATTGTTTTCGATCTCTTGGTATAATATTCGTATTCCTTGCTGTGTATAGCTTCCGATCGATTATTGCAATGGTCAAAGTTCCAGCGGCGTAATGCTTTCCATAAGATTACATTAATATAACCAGCGGCATATTGCTTTCTATCTTGTAATGAAAATTTTATAACCAAGTACCAACGGCGTATTGCTTTCGTTCGGATAATGGAGATTTTACAACCAAGTACCAGCGGTTTCTGTCTTATAATTAAATTA
>NW_027476102.1:2295000-2302500 GCF_051020955.1 Megalopta genalis
GATGCCACGAGTGACAACAGTTCCCCAGTCGGAAGTCATACAGCACATACAGTGCTGTACAAAGAACACGCCACAGCCCGTATGCTAAATCAGGGCCTCGCCATTATGCGAAGTACTACGTGTACGACGCACTGACGGTCTCTAATGCCTTCATCGCCGATACACCCATCGACTCGGCCGATCAACCCTCCTACGCGAGGGCTAGTTCGGGGGTTATCTCCCGCCCTGGGTGGCCACAGACCGCCACCGCCAGTAGATAGGGACATCTAGTGTGAATCCGGTCGCCGCGAAGGCGACACGGATATGTTTCCTCGCCCTTGCGGGCATACACAGCCAAATTACCATCTACCCCCAGTCCAACCACTGTCATGGAGACAGGCCAAGGAAAAATCCGCACGTGCCATTGAGACGTTTGCAATGGACGAGTTCTTTAGCCGCTAGCGAAATTATGGTTTTACCTCCTTTCGCTAGCGCCCACGGGGAACCACGGGGAGGCGAACTCGTGACGCGACGCCTCGCGTCCACTAAGCGAAGACCTAGGAGGAAGGATGGGAGTTGGGAGGGATGGGTAGGGGTTTGGGGTAATTAATTGGTGGGGACGTGAATCGTCCCCTTCTGGGTCCTGGGAGGTGCAGGTGTTTGGAGGTACCTATGTGAAGCCCTTTAGCCAAAGGGCTTCCCTACAGAAGTCGGAGAAAACCTGGAATGCCTCTGGAGACGACACGAAGTGTTGTGCCGCTTCCGGCCATTTCCAGTCTCCGGTTGGGACTACATCGCGGAGGGCTTCTCTCTGCGGTTCGAAATTGGGGCAGTCGAGGAGGAAGTGATCGACCGTGTCCGATCCGTGACCACACACGCACTCCTCACCGTCGGAAACTCCGTACGCGTGTAGGCGCGATCGGAAGTGTCCGTGGCCGGTGAGGACTTGCGTGGTGTAGTGGTTCGGTTTCGTCCACTTGGCCGCCACTCTCTCCTCTATGCTTTTGAAGAAGGCGTAGGTGGTGCGGCCCTTGTGGGAAGAATTCCACATGGATTGCCACACCTTGTACGCCTCGACCGCTAGCCTATGTTTTGCATCGTCGGCCCCCGCCGGAACGACGATGCTACCTAATCTGGCGTCTTTACCTTTACGCGTCTCGTACAAGGCTTTGGTTTGCCTGAGCTTAACGTCAATGGGTACAGCACCGGCCACCACGCACACGCTGTCCCACGATGACCGGCGATATGCGCCGGTCATCGCGATGAGAGCGCGGCGCTGTGCGGCTCTCAGCACTTTGAGCTCCCCCTCCGTGCACCGGTCGGCCCACCCGGCAGCAGCGTACGTTGCCACCGGGATAAAAACCCCGCGGTACACGGCGGAGAGCGCTCCGAAGCGGAGCCCCCATTCACGCCTCGCCAGTCTACCCAGCTTCGCGAAGAGCGAGCCGACCTTGTCACTTATGTAGTTGCAGTGGGTTCGAACACCCATGCCCCTATCAAAGTGAACGCCGAGGTACTTGACGAAGGGTTTGAAACTTAAGGGCTTACTTCCGATCCGAATGGTCGGTGGCCTTCTAACTAGGTCTAATTTTGAAGCGCGGACTGCCGTGCGTTTACGGTCTGGGCGCGATCCTCCCCGTCGGCCTATTTTGTCTCTCTGAATATATCCGCTGCGTAGGACAATTGCCTCGGATTTCTTCTCGGAGATCTCTAATTTTGCTGATCTGCACCAACTTAGGATCAGGTCAACAACTCGTTGACCCTCGATCTCTAGGTCTCTACGGCAGTTTCCGCCCACGAGGACGATGAGGTCGTCCGCGTAGGCGACGAATCTATTCTCAACTGAGGCCTCGAGAGACCTCAGGAGATCGTCGAACATCAGGTTCCAACACGCCGGACCGAGGACGGAGCCTTGTGGGCACCCCCTCGTCGCGCGCTTGGAGACTCTTTCCGTTCCGACGGTGATACTGACTTTGCGGTCCTCGAAGTAGTTGGAGACCACTTCGAAGACGTTGCGCGGGCAGTCTCGATCCCTAAGACTCTTCAAAACTAAGGGCCACCAGACGTTATCGAAGGCTCCGGAAATGTCGAATAGCAGCGCTATCACATGCCGATGCTCCATGGCATCAACCATGCGGCGCAGCTCGACAATTGCATCTTCAGTCGACTTTCCGCGCATGAAGCCGTACTGTCTGCTGGAGATGCGTCCCGTTGCCATCGCCGTCTGTTCGAGTCGGCTCTTAAGGAGCTTCTCGAAGGTTTTCCCTACGACGGAGAGGAGACAGATCGGTCGGTAGGACTTCGGGTCCTTCACGTCCTTGCCCTCTCCCTTCAGGAGCACTCTGAGGGAGCCCTCCTTCCAGGTGGGGGGAAAGACGCCCCAACGAAGGCACCCGTTGAAGAGGCGAACTAATTGTCCTAACACTATTTTCGCGGCGGCCTTCAGCGCTCGGACCTCGACGAGGTCCGGCCCTGGTGCCTTGTCGTTTCCAAACGTGCGAATCGCATCCGCGACCTCGTCCGGTGAAAACGGAGAGGCGTCCGCGGTGTTTGGCGCAATTCGCACGTTCTCCCTAACTACTTGCTGCGCGGGCGTGTCGTCTTCTGTCCGGTCGTCCGGGACGTGTGCTTCCAGAAGGGTGTTGGCTGTTTCTACCGCGCTCATAGTGTTGTCGTTAGCTCGCCGGAGGGTGCTGAGCACCCTCTCGACACGGAACTTGTTCGCTTGCAGCTTGTACACGATGCCCCAAGGCTCCGTGTTCCCGTGCGACGACACAAAGTTTCGCCAACTCTCGAATTTCGCCCTCTTCACCTCTCTGCTGTAGTTCCGCAACGAAGTGCGGTACTCCAGCAGTTTTAGGAGGCGTGAGGACTCATTTCTTTCCCTCTGGAAGGCACGCCTCTTTCGGTAGACAGCCTTCTTCATGCCCGTCAGCTCTTTCGTCCACCACGGATTGGACTTTCTAAATCTACGCTTTCTCGGCATCGACGCGGTGCAGGCATCCTTGATGATGTCTGTGAGCGTTTCTGCCATTCCTATAGTTTCCTCCGCTGACTCCAGGCTCAGGACTTCGAGCCTCGATCGTGAAAGATCGGACAGGGTCTCGGAGAATCGCTCCCAGTCGGCTCGACGAGTGTCGAACCGAGAGTTCGCGACTCCGCGATTCCCCGTCGCGGCTCTGGGTGCCCGCAACCTAATGTCAACGGCGTTGTGGTCGCTGGTCGTCCACGCACACCTTACGTTCCAGCTCCTGATGAACGGAGACATGGAAGGCGACGCCAGGGTTACGTCGATGTATGACGACCCGGTTGGCGTCCAGAAGGTAGGTGGTTGAGCTGCGTCGTTCACAACGTCCATGCTAAACGCGGCAATCAGAGTCTCGAATTGAGCTCCTTTCTCGTCTGTGCCCCGGGGGCTCCAGAGCGAGGATTGCGCGTTAGCGTCTGTAGAAACTAAAAGTCTCTCCCCCCTCAGTGCGCAGAACACCTTCTCAAGGTGGCTGAGGTGCTTTTCTATTTCGTCGCGGTGCTGGAAATAGCACGACACCGCGTAAAAGGAAAAGCCGGGTGCTAGCACTTCCGCACAGGCGCAGTGGGAGTTGCTGAGCTGCGAGACGAAGATCATGTCGAAGTTGGGGTTGCAGACGGCAACAGCCGCCCACGGGGGTTGTGGTTCGGCTGCCGCCAACCTCACTCCGGACCCTAAACCACTAATCCTATGTCGCGTGCCCAGCTGGCTGACGTATGCCTCCTGCAATAGCAGGACGTCTAGCCGCTTCTGGGCAATGAGCTCGCGTACCTCTCCGGTGACCGCAGCTGAACGTCTCATGTTCAGCTGCAGTATCCTAATTTCGGGGATATTTTTGGGTGGGGGCCTAACAACCATAATCAGTTCGGGAGAGCGACTGATTTATGGCAGCTATATACGCGGGGCAGTCCTTGCTCGTCACGCAGTGGGAGGAGGGTTTCTTACCCCTCATGCAGTTCACGCAGGTGGCCGGCTTTTCTTTCTTCGGGCAGGTCTTGATCCCGTGCCCCGCCTCCGCGCAGTGGCCGCAGGTCTCCTTCTCGGCCTTGCAGAACTTGGCAGGATGGCCGAATCCCTGGCACTTATAGCACCTGGTCACGCTGACGTGGTCCCGGACCCTGCAGCAGTTCCAGCCCACGTACAGCCTCTCCTTGGAGACCAGGAGGTCCCGGGCACGCTTGCTGACCTCGAATATCAGGTTGCAGCGGTCCCTGGTTTTATCACCGCTCCTGTAAACTAGGTTAATCTCCTTGGAGAGGCTGGCCGCTTCCTCTTTGCTGAGGTTCTGCTGCAGGATCGCTGCGGTCGTCTCCTTGGGGTCCTCCTGGGTCCGCGGGACATCGAAGACGATGATCCGCGGGTTCCGCTTGGCCGGAGCTCCTACGATAAAACCGGCAGCTTTTAGTTTTTGGTGCGCCATTAAGGTTGCCACGTCGGTGTTCTTTGACGTGACCAGCGCGATGCCTGAACCCTGCACCCTGCGGACGCCCTTGATTTGCAGGCCGTCCGCTCTTGGCGAGACCAGCTCGAAGACCGCCTCCTTTGTCTTCGAGCTGTCCTCGTATTTGCTGGTGTCTGCCGGCGTGATGATGACCACGTTGGGGGGGTCCTGCTTCTGCGTGGACCTGGCTGCCGTAGCGGACCTGACGCCGACGCGTTCGGCATACGTTGTCGGCTTTTTGGGGGCGGCGGCTGCGGCGGCGGCGACGGCGACGGCTTTGTCCTGGAGCGCCTGGCAGGAACGCTTGCACTCCTTGGACTCGGCCTGGACTGCCTCAAGACGTCCCTCCAGCCTGCTGCTGTAAACGAGGGCTTTAATGAGTAAGTCGTTAAACTTGGCGGCCTGTGTGCACAGGGCGTGCACCACAGTGGACGGGATGTCGTTTCCTGGAAGCGTAATTTCATTAGTAAGCTGCCTATAAGCTTTGGCAGCGTGGGCTCTGAGGGCTGCCACGGTCGTGTCCTCGTCCTCCGAGTTGGCCCGGCACGGCTCCTCTGCTGTCTCCTGCGTGGTTTGTGCTGTCTGTGTTGTCTGTGTTGTTTGTTTATCCTTTTTCTTTTTCTTCTTCTTCTTTATGACCTCCGCAGGCTTCCGGAAGCAGAGGGGCGCGTCCGAGTTGGCTGCCTCGGTCTCCGAGTCCGTGGCCAGACATCGTTTCTGACGGCGGCGGGAGTCGGTCCCCGAAGAGGCGACCTCCATTGTGGAGCCGCGTCAAGGCCTCTGAAAATGTAGATGTTAGCCACAAAAAAAAAAAAAAAAAAAAAAAAAAAAAAAAAAAAAAAAAAAAAAAAAAATATTTGTTAAAAAGTCCTGAAATTTTTAAACAATTGTTTAAAAATTGCTTAAACAATTTGTTTAAACAATTTGTTTAAACAATAGTTCAAACAATTGTCTAGTGTCCGTCCTTTTCTGCGTGTTCACTTTCGAATTTCGCGCACTGCGGTCTTTGTGAGTCTATGGTGGAAACTCGAGCTTCAATTTCGGCCCCCGGAGGTAATTGCTGCCAACCTTCGAAAAATTTTTGAAGTTGGCAGCAGTGGTCCTTTTTTTCCGTAGAGAGTTTCCTCTCTACTCGGCGGCGGCCAATCAGCGCGCGCGACACCGCTACCGCAGCGCTACCCACGCCGACGGTGGCGTCTCGAAGCTCGAGGTGGGTTTTCGATCTATTTATCTGTTTTTGCACTTCCACAGTTTTTACACGATTGTCACAGTTAATGTCTCAAATTAAACGTCTTCACAGATAAACAGTTTCCACGTAAACAGATCGTCCGTCGGATCAATATTCCCGGAGGAATCCGGTCTCAAAGTCCGGCGTGCCGAGCACGTGGCGTGTGTTTTCCGGCACTGTTTTTCCGCACAATTTTCACTTTGCAGTCACAATTTATATATCCACTGGATCGTCCTCGCGTGCTCTTCACTCTGGTAGCGCTTTTGGAATTTTTCCTGCAGTTCTGCGGCTGGAATCGTGGTTGAACGGCGGAGCGACGTGGCAGCTCGACTTCTCCCTGCGACACCTGGCGGCAGAACCCAGTAGATAGGGACAGATGGGAATCTCGTTAATCCATTCATGCGCGTCACTAATTAGATGACGAGGCATTTGGCTAAAAAAAATTTATTCCTTTATTACTTGAAATCGTACAATCATATAACTAGGGAATACTTATACCTTATGAGGTAGCACAATATTCAGAGGGACCTTACAATTTCTAACCCACCCCCACGCGCCTAACCGTTGTAATTCTGGAGTACATGTTGAAGGCGGCCAATGTTCCCATGATGGCCCTGGTGGAGAGAACCTTGAGTTCCTTCTTCCGTATGATACCCAAGTTGAGTAACCCCTGAGCGGACTTAGGACTCCATACTCCCCTCCACGAGATCGTAATGGACAGGTGGCGTACGTCAGAGCTCTGTTCTTTTTTCTTGATTCCAGCTGTGAGGCTGGCGTTGTCGGAATAGTAGTGGGTCTTTCTCTGGTGCGCCCCGTCCAGGTCTGTTTGTTCGCTGACCACTTGTGCGTCTAAGACCAGCGTCGTTCTACCCATTGTCGCGACCAAGTCCGGTTTCCGTATACCTTCGTCCGTAAGGTATGTTGGTTCCGTTTGGACTTGGTAACCTTGATGTCGGAGGTTCCTAGCTGTGTAGGCAACAATGGCATCGTGCCTGCGAATACGCATCCCGTGCGTACGATGGCAGTGTTGAACGACGTGGTTCAGGGTTTCAAGTGCGGAGCATCCTGCTCTGCAGTAGCGGTCAGCTTGCCTCCCTCTTGTTGTCCTGGATCGTGTGGGGAGTGCTGCTATCCTGGTTCTCGTGAAGTTGATGAAGTCCTTGCCCGTCAGGAGTCGGGTACCATCTCCAATCCACGCGTGTTGTTGTGGAGTTTCCCTTGAACCTATCAGCCCACGTCCGTCGATGGAAGAGTGTAGTCGTTTCCTCCAGAGGTCCCCAATGTGAGCCGATTCCGTTATCACCGCGTCGCCGTCCTTGAGTCGTCGTAGGCACTTAGTGATTTCGTTGTCCAGGAAGGCGTCCGTTGGATCGTTTCGGAATTGGTCATGGTCTTGCCGAAGCGCTCGCAATCTTCCCAGTCTCAACATAGGTGCCAACCATCGTAGGGAGGGGATGCCAAGTCCTCCGTCCCTGATGTCCGCGTGTATGTATGCGGTTGGCACGTCGTGTGGGAGATTTAGCCACTTGCGCACGGACGCTCGGATCATCATGTCGACTTTCCTGAGCGTCCCTATCGTTATATCCCCGAGTGCTAGGTGGTAGTACACCCGGGGTATAAGACCTGTGCGCAATGCGTACAGTCTCTGTTGTGGCTTGAGGGGCGCTTTGGCAAGGCAGGCCAGTCCTGGTCCGATCACTTCGTGCGGCCGACATCGTGCTCTGCCCTGGGCGGTGAATTTGATCCCCAGGTATTTCAGTTCTTCCCCTCGCTTCAAAGTCCGAAGTTGCTGTTGGTCGTGGTAGAACTTGGTATCGACATCAA